>NC_087201.1:80286413-80333913 GCF_015104395.2 Macrobrachium nipponense | reverse complement strand
ATATATATATATATATATATATATATATATATATATATAAGACCCACTACTGGAGAAAACGGAAACCGGGTTTGATTCATCACCAGTTTTTTTTTTCTTTTTTCTTTTTTAAGGGGTTATCACGATGACTGATAAACAGTGTAAAAACTGAAGCTATACATGTCAGATGGCATTACGAGCGAATATATTGAAGGATGATTAAAAAATGTTAACACTTGACAGGAAAACGAGAAGCTGTCACCTCTTTTCTGATTATTAACGCTTCCTTTTTTTAATGCAGTCTGGTTTATGCCATTACTGCTAAGCCCAGGTAAACTAATTTACTTTATCTTTATAAATTTTACATATTTCTCTCGAAATAAATGGATCACATTCATGGATCGGTACTCTTATTCTCCCAAAAGCTGTGTTTTATAATATCTAAAGGTATAAAAACCAACGTTTCAGCGCCTGTCTAAGTTGTAGTATGACTGCTTTCACTATTACGAACGAAAATTGATGCTCTGTTTTCCTGTGCGAATGTAATACGTGGTTTATGTTGGTCCGTTCTCTTTTCCTAAAGATTTTCCAGTTTGGCCAGTATAACAGTTGGCACTGACATACACGGGATTTGATACAGACATCCTCTAGCATTATCCGCAAAGTTCTTGCGAGTGCTTCTTTCATTGCATTATTGTTCATACATTTTGCATCAATTCCAAAGATAGGGGAATACCTAGAAAGCTTTCGCCAGGGAGACACTATACTAAAGAGGACGTGTCATATCTGTAGAGAAACGAATGGCTCTGACAACGGAGAAAAAGAAAAGACATTATAACTGTAAATCATATGATGTCACTCGGGTAGAGAGAGAGAGAGAGAGAGAAGAGAGAGAGAGAGATTCTAGCACCGTATTTAGTTCTACGCTGTTAAGACGTTATCAAGAATTGCAGCTGATAATTCAGGTTATTCTGATAAGAATTCAAGAACACTAAAGAACCAACGAGACGTGAAGCTAGTCGGAAAGATAAGTTTTCGCAAAACTTACTGCATATTGACATGCTATTTATCAACGTGTTTCTTAAAGGCAGTTTTCATATATAAGAAAAGTTCTGTCTCGGTGAAATTTCCCAAAACCTTCTCAGTATTCAATAACTGCTGACACAAATACCTTAGCAATCTAGAAGAACACTTTTGTTCCCAAGCTGGACATTAAGTGTTCAGTGATTCTGTTGATATTTGAAAGAAATTATGACGTCTGCCTCCGTGGTCTCATTTTGTTAGATCGCCGACGCTTAATATTTCACAGAAGTCTCACTAAAGACGACCTGTATCAGTGTTGCCTCAAACGCATAAAAGAACCCGATACTCTTATCAGTGTTGCACTAAAGTTAGCATGAAAGTTTCAAGATGTCGGCAAAGCGCAACGAAACCTTTCATGTCCTAATAGTTCTCAATGAGCGATGCATACAGCGTCTATGTCTTGAAATAGCTGGTCACTACCATAACAAAGGTAGCGTTTAATTTCGAGTATGAAGATCTTTTTTGTAAATGCAACTTTAGACTGATTCGGAAATCTATAAGCAATAAATATGATTATGAAATCGATTGAATTATTTTTAGAGGTTAAAGGTCAAAGAAATTATTCACTTTTTTTTGTAAAACAATTCAGCTATTGGCCAAACCATATGAAAAGCATTTCTTGTTCAGACTAATACCTTGTATAAATGCAAAGACAATTTTGCATATTTCTCCTGTTTATTGTAAACTGTTATAATCCTTGAATAGAGTGAAAATATAATGATGATACAAAAAGGCACAGTAACAAGGACTGAAGGGATGAAGCTACCACATGGGAATAGCATCAGACACATAGATGAGACAAGGTACACATACCTGGGAATAATAGAAAGGGAGGATATAAAACACCGAGAGATGAAGGACACGACCAGGAAAGAATATATGCAGACTTAAGGTCATACTGAAGTTCAAATTCAGCGCCGGAAATATGATGAAATCCATAAACACGTGGGCAGTACCAGTAATCAGATACAGGGCAGGAATAGTGGAGTGGACGAAGGCTGAACTCCTCACCAAAGACCAGAAAACTAGGAAACTCCTGACAATATACAAAACACTATACTCAAGACCAATTACTGACATGAAAGGGAGGGAGGGGACTACTAAGCATAGAAGACTGCGTCAACATCCAGATCAGAGCACTGGGGCAGTATCTGAAAACCAGTGAAGACGAGAGGCTAAGAAGTGCATGGGAAGAAGGACTCATAAAAGTAGACGAGGACCCAGAAATACAGTACAGAGACAGGAGAATGACGAATAGAACGGAGGAATGGCACAACAAACCAATGCACGGACAGTACATGAGACAGACAAAGAACTGGCCAGCGATGGAACATGGCAATGGCTTCAGAGGGGAGAACTCAAGAAGGAAACAGAAGGAATGCTATCAGCGGCACAAGATCAGAACCTTAATAACCAGTTATGTTCAAAGAACTATAGATGGAAATAACATTTCACCCATATGCAGAAAGTGCAAAATGCAAAACGAGACCATAAACCACATATCAAGCGAATGTCCGGCACTTGTACAGAACCAGTACAAAAAGAGGCATGATTTGGTAGCAAAAGCCCGTCACTGGAGCCTGTGCAAGACACACCAGCTTGGCTGCAGTAATCAGTGGTATGGACACCAACCTGAGAGAGTGATAGAAAACGATCAGGCAAAGATCCTCTTGGACTATGGCATCAGATACTATATATATATTATAATATGTGTGTTTGTGTGTAATTATATATATATATATATATATATATATATATATATAATATATATATTATATATATATATATATATATATATATATATATATATATGTTTGTATGTATATATATACATTTATATATATATATATATATATATATATATATATATATATATAATATACACACACACACACACATATATATATATATATATATATATATATATATATATAAATATATATATATATATATATATATATATGTATATATATATATATATATATATACATATATATATATCATTAAATACATAAATAAAAGGAAATAAATAAGAAGACTAAAGTAGGTATAAGTATAATAGAAAATTAAATGAATACCATAAATGAATAAATGAATCGAATAAATTAAACACATTAAAGAAACAAAACAGTAATATAAATAACTAAGTTAAATAAGTAAACTGTGCAAAGAAGTTAATAAAAATAAGATGAAATTAAATTTGTCATAAAATAAAGTAAAAGAGACTTAAGTAAAACAAACGACTAAAATGAAAAAAACAAAATGATACAAAGGCAATAAATGGTAAATTTTATCAAAATGAAATAAAATGCAAATAATTAATCGAAATGAAATACGACCTCTAGCTCCCTCAAGGGGAGTGCTGAAGTCTAGGGTTAGATAGTTTGTTGTTTCACCCACGAAAATTACAATAAATACTCTATGATTTATTCAAAATAATTTTTCTGGACTGTTCAACATGCACATCATTCATTTTTAATAAATAAATAAATCATAAATATCCTATCTGAAAATTCCTGTACCTTGAACTCGACGCGAAACACCTTCTTCAGGCTTTTTTAGGATTTCCACAGGGCTTTCCTACCCTGCTAACAAGAATAACATGAGCAAGAAGAAGAACAACAACAAAGTAATTTGTAGGCTTACTCCAAGAGTAAGCGAAAATAATTATGTCTACAATCATATAAACTAGCACAATCATGCATGTGCTTTTAAGCCTTCTGTCTCTCTGGTGCACCAACAGCGCGGCAAATCCTTAGGCAGGATTCGTCACTCCTGCATTGACCAAGAGGTCACGAAAGATTTGGATAAAGGATTTGGATACGTTCAGTTGAATGAAAGAATTTTGTGGTAACACCGGTTTCATTCATATGATCTTATGGCTTCGTGGGACTTTGTAAACTGGTGATTGGTATACAGGGATAGGCTGCAAATAAAGTACGTAAGATTGGTAAAAAATGTTAGGTAAATATAATGGGAAATAGATAAAATGTAATATGTCAAGAGACAAAATAGAATAAAGAAAGAGATAAGATAAAAGTGAATGTGTGAATAACATAACGTTTAGATGTAAATAATATACATTAAATAAACAAGGCTTGACCGGACATCCAGCTTACTCGGAATGCATGCATGATTTTTCCCTTACACAGAAGTTGTAAACATTTTAAACATAACTTACGTAAAAAATCTATGGCCAAATAAATCCTTGTTTCACCAACAAAAATTAAAATGAATACTCTGTATTTTATTAAAATTAATTGTTCTGTACTGTTTAACATGCACATCATTTATTTTTTTACACTTTCATTCTAATTAATAAATCATAAGTATCATGTCCTAAAGTTCCTGCATCTTTAACTCTTCACAAAACACCTTTTTCAGGCCTCTTTAGGCTCCTCCATAGAACTTCGCCGCCTCCAAACAGAAACAACAGCAACAGCAAAGTATCTTGTAGGCTTACTCCCCGAGTAAGCAAAAATTTACATGAAATAAATAGATAAACAGAAAAATAAATGGAATAGATAGACAATGAAATGAAATAAGTAAATAGATGTATAGAAAAATAAAAATACACAAATATAAGGTAAGATATTTAAACAAATTAGATAAGTAAGAAATAAACGAAATGAAACCGGAAAATAAAATGAAAATGAAATAAAGAAAAATGCAAGTAAAATAATAAATAAATATGTTAATTAAACAGGTAATATAACACAAGTACACTGGTTTATTTCATTTGTTTTGTTCGTTAAATATTTTTGCTTATTTGGCAAAGTAAACAGATAACCACATAATATGAGTAATTCAATAATATACCTAAATAAATTCTAAAAATATGAAAATAATAAACTTATAAATGATTGTAAAGTAAAAATAAACATGAATAGTGATAGAAATGAAATTAAACAGAATAGAATAATAGATAAAATGTAAATAATTAAACTGGAATAATACATATACAAACTAGTTAAATAAATAAACAATGAAAAAATGGGACAAAATAATTAAAGAAAATAACCTCCAAAAAATTAAATAAACAAGTAAATTAAATAAAGTAAATGTATGAAGAGAGAAAAAGAATAAATATTTAAAATAGAGAAAATTTGAAAAAGCATATAAGGCTAAATTTCACAATTAATTAAAATAAATAAATGATTCATTAGATAAAAGAAACAGGGCTTAATTCAACTCATATTTATGGTAAAAAAGCGTGTTGTTTCACCAACGAAAATTAGAATAAATATGTTATATTTCATTAGAAATAATTTTTCTGTACTGTTTAACATGTACATTATTTACTTTTTACATTTTCATTCTAATAAATGAATAATAAAAATCCTATCCTAAAATTCGGGTATCTTTAACTCAACGCAAAACATCTTTTTCAGACCCTTTTGGGCTTTTGCTTAGACCTCTCCCACTTCCCAATAAGAACAAGAACAAGAACGACAACAAAGCAACTTGTGGGCTTTCTCCCCGAGTAAGTGAAAAATTAAATCTATTGAACAAAAAAGAAAGAAAACTAGACAACATGGATAATAGAAATCAAGAAATTAATATATTGAAAATAAATGAAATAAAACTCATAAATAAATCTGATGAAATAGGAAGAATAATCAAAATATATAAATAAGATAAATTAAATGAAAAATTAAATACATAAGATAGATAAATAAAAGGAACATAATATAGAATAAAAAGTAAATGTGTAAAATTAATGAATTAAAGATATATCCACAGAAGAATGTATTCTATTTATTCTGATTGCTTATGGAATCTAATTTTAGGTACTTTTCGTAGATGAAGAATTTTTCAGACTTCATTATATTCTTTAGAAATGAAAAATATTTAACAGATAAATATCCATAATTCATTTTGCTCAAGATGGTTATTAAAAGCATTATATATTTTTACCAAATGTTTATTTATTTGCATATACAAGAAAATTTGTAGAAGCTTCTCAGATTTGTTTTAACCATAATATCGGCCACCATATCCACCGAATCCTCCAAATCCAGGCTCAGCTTTGGGTTCAGCTACTGGCTTCTCTTTCCTCGGTAGGCTCCATATCCGAATCCATGGCCACCAAATCCTCCAAATCCTCCACCAAATCCTCGGTAGAATCCAGGATCAGCTTCAGGTTCGGGTTCAGCAACAGGACCAGCTGCTACTATCCCGAAAAGGACCACGGCTAAGGTGGCAATTATTGTCTGCAAAAAAGTATGTAAAAGGCCTCTTTATCAAGACCTGAAAAATGTAGCTGTTAGCCTTTCAGCAAAGGTTTTACAAAGTGTAGTTTTTTCATGTTATCTTTTCAGCATTTTTCAAGTAATGTCCCTTGTTTTTTTACCATCCTTTACGCCGTTACTGAAAATTGGAAGATTTGAATGGTTTCAGTCAAAGGGCCCAGAAATGGTTAAGCATTAAAACTAGAATATAAGCAATTATAAAAATATTTTCTATATTAAAGAAATCGAATTTCTCTCTCTCTCTCTCTCTCTCTCTCTCTCTCTCTCTCTCTCTCTTCTCTCTCTCTCTCTCTCACCTTGAACATCATCTTGCAGTGCTTGATAGCTGATTGTGCTGAAAGGAATTCTGGGATCTCCTTATATACTAGTAAGTGAGGGAGGTCAAAAGTCCTTCAGGCGACTATCTTAAGGAAAAGAGCCACGTTACCAACAATCATAAACAAATGAAAAAGTGGTACTCCGATTTGCTTTACTTCTTATTAATCTTTGAACAAAACCTATCGAATTAGTAGATGTATATATATATATATATATATATATATATATATATATATATATATATATATATATATATATATATATATATATGTATATATATATATATATATATATATATATATATATATATATATATATAAGTATATAAGTAGGTATGTATATATACATACATCTTTATACATACATATATTCTCATTTCATGGCAGAAGATATTTATTGAGGCCAGAAATGTCAAATGATACAGAAAATGCTTTTGATTATTGTTATAAGTATAAAGACTCTTACAGACACTATGTCTCCACGATGTCCGGAAAAATGAAATATTAAAGTCGGACGTGTACTCGCTTATAAAAATTATGAAAGGAAACATGGAAAATCATCTTTCCAATGGCACTGTGAAACAGCCTCCTGAATAAATGCAAAGAAGTGAGGGAAAGATGCACAGACAACAACGATCTTTTTGCGAAGTCCGAAGATGTGCTTTACCCTCCATCGTTTCTCTAGACACCAGCTTCCTTCCTTCCTTCCTTGTTCAGGGGAACCGAAATGAAGGAGAACTCGCCTCATAACGAGTTGATCGCTTGTTGTTGCAAAAGTACTTATGCAGCCCAAACCACCCAATTCCCCGCCTCCCCCCAACCCCCCTTCCTTTCATCTGCCGTTATGACTAGCTTACAAACAGGCTGTTTAAGGAAAGCCGTACAGAAAACTCAGCATGTAAATGTATATTATCCAATAATCATATTAAAAATCGTGTCTATGCCTTTTATCTTCAACACTGCTGGAATGTGAGAGTAGGCATATTGGTTTTAAAAATCCGGAAAGTTTAAAGTAAGGTAACTTCTGTAAACATGTCTTACGCAGATTAAACTAATTGTCAATTCTGTTCTCTTTGGTTATATTTGATGATTACTTGTGTGCCTAGTTTAGTATACTTCATTGGCCCATGCCATACGAGATATACTAACTTATTTTTGCAACGACGGTTTATAACATATATTATAAATGCTGAATAAAAATGAAAATTCCTGTGTTCCATCAAAATATACAAAACAAACAGAGAGGAATTGTTGCTAATCAATTGAATTCGTTTTTTATTATTGGGGAGATGATGATATTACCTCTTTTACGGATTTTTGCCGCTTTTTGTGTCCTGACTTCGAATAGGTCATAATCATAACCTTTGGGCACATTTAATTAAGGGGTACAGGGAGTACCTCTTGCCTAATTTCGCAAAGCTCTGCTGAAAAAGTGCGAATAATAATAATAATAATAATAAAATAATAATAATAATAATAATAATAATAATAATAATAATAATAATAATAATAGTATAGAGGAATTGGAAAGGGATATGACACACGGCAACGAATTACAAGAAGACGAACTGAGAGACGATGCCACAGAAGACGACAGGGATGATGAGGTATCAAACAACGACATACGAAGAAACACCGACGAAGTAACAGACAGGGCGGAATGGGTAGAAAAAATCAGACAATGGATGAAGCCAGATAAAGAGAGAACAAAGATCCCCTCCATGAAAGCCTACAACACCAAGAAATTAAGGGAGAAAACAAGTGAGGTCAATGAAATAATGTGACTAATACACACCACCAATATCACAGAAACAAATAACTTGACATATGCAGGAGCAAGATTAGTAGCAGAACTGATGGGGATACGAACACCAACACCACCAGCACAACCAACCCAACAGAAACCAAAACAGCAACGCCTTGGAAAAGGCGCCTGGAAAAGCAAATCATGGTGATGAGGTCAGACTTGAGTAAACTGAAAGAGATGGCAGAAAAAAGGCTTAGATGCAAGAATACAAGGCAAGAACTGAACGAGAAATACAAAGTAAAGGAGAGGGGACTAAACAACCCAATAGAAGATGTAAAACAGAGGCTTAAGGCCAAAGCACATAAGATCCAACGGTACATGAACAGGAATAAGGAATACCAACAGAACAAACTATTCGGAACCAACCAGAAATGACTATACAGCCAACTAAGAGGGGAAGACAACCACCAAGAAATTCCTGAAGCCGAACCAAGTAAGAGACTCTGGGAAAACATCTGGAGCAATCCGGTATCACACAACAAACATGCAACATGGCTCCAGGAAGTCAAGGCTGAAGAAACAGGGAGAATAAAACAAAGATTCACTGTCATCACAACAGACACAGTCAGACACCAACTAAAGAAAATGCCCAACTGGAAAGCCCCAGGTCCCGATGAAGTCCATGGATACTAGTTCAAAAACTTCAAGGCCCTACACCCAAGAATAGCAGAACAACTCCAGCATTGTATCACAAATCCCTATGCGCCCAAATGGATGACCACAGGAAGAACATCCTTAGTTCAGAAAGACAAGAGTAAGGGAAATATAGCCAGTAACTACAGGCCTATCACCTGCCTACCAATAATGTGGAAGTTACTAACAGGTATCATCAGTGAAAGGCTATACAACTACCTAGAGGATACAAACACCATCCCCCACCAACAGAAAGGCTGCAGAAGGAAGTGTAAAGGCACAAAAGACCAGCTCCTAATAGACAAAATGGTAATGAAGAACAGTAGGAGAAGGAAAACCAACCTAAGCATGGCATGGATAGCCTGTAAGAAGCCTTCGACATGGTACAAAACACATGGCTAATAGAATGCCTGAAAATATATGGACCAGAGGAAAACACCATCAGCTTCCTCAAAAATACAATGCGCAACTGGAATACAATACTTACAAGCTCTGGAATAAGACTACTGCAGAAGATGGATGCTGGGTACCAACTCAAGAAAAGAGGCAACAGAATTAACCATCTGATGTTCATGGACGACATCAAGCTGTATGGTAAGAGCATCAAGGAAATAGATACCCTAATCCAGACTGTAAGGATTGTATCTGGGGACATCAAGAAGGAGTTTGGAATAGAATAATGTACCTTAGTCAAAGTAACAAGGACTGAAGGGATTAAGCTACCAGATGGGAACAACATCAAACACATAGATGAGACGGGATATAAATACCTAGGAATAATGGAAGGAGGGGATATAAAACACCAAGAGATGAAGGACACGATCAGGAAAGAATATATGCAGAGACTCAAGGCGATACTCAAGTCAAAACTCAACGCCGGAAATATGATAAAAGCCATAAACACATGGGCAGTGCCAGTAATCAGATACAGCACAGGAATAGTGGAATGGACGAAGGCAGAACTTCGCAGCATAGACCAGAAAACGAGCAAACATATGACAATACACAAAGCACTACACCCAAGAGCAAATACGAACAGACTATACATAACACGAAAGGAAGGAGGGAGGGGACTACTAAGCATAGAGGACTGCGTCAACATCGAGAACAGAGCACTGGGGCAATATATGAAGACCAGTGAAGACGAGTGGCTCAAGAGTGCATGGGAAGAAGGACTGATAAAATTAGACGAAGACCCAGAAATATACAGAGACAATACATGAGACAGACCAAAGAACTAGCCAGCGATGACACGTGGCAATGGCTAATGAGGGGAGAGCTCAAGAAGGAAACTGAAGGAATGATAACAGCGGCACAAGATCAGGCCCTAAGAACCAGATATCTCCAAAGAACGATAGATGGAAATAACATCTCTCCCATATGTAGGAAGTGCAATATGAAAAATGAAACCATAAACCACATAGCAAGCGAATGTCCGGCACTTGCACAGAACCAGTACAAAAAGAGGCAGGATTCAGTAGCAAAAGCCCTTCACTGGAGCCTGTGCAAGAAACACCAGCTACCTTGCAGTAATAAGTGGTACGGACACCAACCTGAAGGAGTAATAGAAAACGATCAGGCAAAGATCCTCTGGGACTATGGTATCAGAACAGATAGGGTGATACGTGCAAATAGACCAGACGTGACGTTGATTGACAAAATCAAGAAGAAAGTATCACTCATTGATGTCGCAATACCATGGGTCCAGAGTTGAAGAGAAAGAAAGGGAAAAAATGGATAAGTATCAAGACCTGAAAATAGAAATAAGAAGGATATGGGATATGCCAGTGGAAATTGTACCCATAATCATAGGAACACTAGGCACGATCCCAAGATCCTGGAAAAGGAATCTGGAAAAACTAGAGGCTGAAGTAGCCCCAGGACTCATGCAGAAGAGTTGTGATCCTAGAAACGGCGCACATAGTAAGAAAAATGATGGACTCCTAAGGAGGTAGGATGCAACCCGGAACCCCACTCTATAAATACCACCCAGTCGAATTAGAGGACTGTGATAGAGCAAAAAAAAAAAAAAAAAAAAACAATAATAAGACTTTTAATCTCAAAATTAAATAAACTCTGTTATCATTCAATCATTACTCTCATGAATTTAGTTCGGTCTGTTTTAATCTACAGCTACAAAAACATGTCTCCACTGAAGCTTACGATTCTTCGCTCACAAGAGTCCACACTGGAAGAATGGATTTAACCGTCTCAAATAGCATAAAAAAAGGGTTTGCACCAAGTTATTTCATGCCCTTTGCTCCATAGTGGAATGAAAAAGTAGACAAAAGATAAGGAAGTGGTTGGTAACAAGGGCAGTCATTTTTATTTTTACACATTTTTTCGTTACAGTAGTTTTTAGAGCGTGACTTTTTTTTTAAGTACTGCTGAAAGGAGGTTTTATCCGAATGACGTCATTTTCATTCATGGATTTTAAATTAACTTCCATTACTTTTTTTGTTCGATGTACTAAATAAGTAAATGCTTATTTATCCACTGACTTATTTATTATTTATTTATTTATATATTTAATTATTAACTGTTTTGTTGTCGACTTATGTCATTTGTTTTTTGTTTTATATATTCTATCTTACCCATTATTACTATATAACTTTCCAATAATTTTTTATTTTACCTATCTGTTTATTTTATCTATATTTTGATTTAAGTCTAGGTATTTTTAATTTCTTAGATTCTTATTAACTTTATTTCATATAAATTAATTCATAGGTAAATAAAATAGATGATGATTTTGTAAAAAAAAATAAATAGGGATAAATAAATGAATAAATCCATTAAGTAAACAAATAAGATAGATTTTTTAAGAAATAAAACAAACAATTATACATATATCTATAACCAGTATAAACTAATAAGGAAATTGAAACAAAAATATAAATGAGCAAACAAAATATGAAAATGAAATAAATAACTAAAGTTAATATATTTACAAAATAGATAAAATAATCAAGGTAAAATAGAGAAGTAATGAATTAAATAATAACTTGATAATATAGAAATATGATGAAATATAAATAACGTAAGTAAAAGCTAAAAAAATGAAATAAGACAGGCGAAATAAACAGAATGAAATAAATGGTTAAAAAAGGATTAAATATGTACTAAAAATATAAAAGTGAATGAACATATGGGTACACTAATCTTCGATGAATATTATTAATGTGGAACAATAAAAATGATTGCCCACTTGGCTACGAAGGGGAGGATAGGTCTATTGTAGATCAAATAAGTATATCTGAAAAAGACAGGTATGTGTATGTATGAGAGGGAGAAGACTTTTAATCCTTCTCGTGGTCAGGTCGGCAACGTGACCTCTTTGTGATTATCGGACCTGGGTTCGTTTCCCCGGACCAGACATTACAATTTCAAATTTCTTTGAACTTGGATCTTCAGGGTTTGTAGTGACAAGCGTATCCAAAAAAGATAAAAGAATTTAAGAAGTTAAGAGGGCATTGTGGCTATTAGTTTCATATGTATGTGGTAAAAAGTGACCAGTAGATTCTACATATATATATATATATATATAGAATATATATATATATATATATATAAATTACCATATATATATGTATGTATGTAGGTATATATATATATAGATATATATAATATATATATATATATATATATATCTATATATTTATTATATATCTAATACACAATCACACATACACACACACACACACACACACACACACACATATATATATAATATATATATATATATATATATGCATATGTGTGATTGTGTAATTAGATATATAATATATATATATATATATATATATATATATATATATATATATACTTGTGTATATTGAATGTTGTAATAGGAAATAGAGAAAGAAGAGATCAGTTATTAGAAAACTTAAAAGAATAAACAATCTAATTACTAAATAAACAACAACCTTTTTTCATAGTTCTCAGGCAGCCAAGTCTTACAAAGAAAAATCATTTGCATTTGCAATGTCTTATCGATGCAGTTCATTCACCTAATTAAATCTCAGAGAGAGAGAGAGAGAGAGAGAGAGAGAGAGAGAGAGGAGAGAGACTTTTTATATCACTGGTGATACCAATAATTTCATTTGATTTTAATTTTGATTTAGTTTAAATTCAGATCTTCAGAAAAGTAATTACAGCTTCAGATGTCATTAATAAAGCTTAAGATTATTCCCACGCAAGAATCTACTAAAAAATTCTGGAAGAATAGATTCGCTTTTATCAACCAGAAGAAAGACGAGCACCAGGAAGACAGGAGATAAGAGGGTAAGCAGTACCAAGAACAGTTCCATTTGTAGCAGATGTTTTCTTATCTGTTTAAAAATTTATTTCCATTGACGAGGTTTTTAATGTGACTCCTTATGAAGTAATTTAGGAAAGGGAGCTTTTCCATATATCATCCTTTTTATTCGGGCCTAAAAGTAATGAAAAATTCAATGAGCTTTTAAACTCAATTTCAACTCTTTTCTTTTCTCCAAAAATGCAACAGATCAATAAAATAAGTTAAAACGAAATATTCAATATAGGATAGGAATTACATATGATAAAATAAGAAACAAAGTGAATGAAAGGTTCATAAAATAAGGTAAATTATGTGAAACCTCTAGAATAGAATGAATAATTTAAGGAGGCAAAGAATTTAAATCAACTATTAAATATATTTTATAAGTTTATAAAAACGAATGCAACAATTTCGATCTTTGCTATCAAAAGAAGAGGTAAGTCAAAATTTTAGATGTAGAACTTGCGTTACGCTTCATGATTCTTATTATAAGTGTTAAACATAATCCTATTTGTATCCAGAATAAAATTTTGTCCAGGATAGGTAATAAAGTGATATATATATATATTTCGAAATTTTTTTATTTATTTAGATTCATAAAAGTTGTCGAGTGTTCACAATATTTTCTTAACCATAATATCGACCACCATATCCACCAAATCCTCCAAATCCTCCAAATCCTCCAAATCCTCCAAATCCACCAATTCCTCGGTGGAATCCAGGATCGGCTTCAGGTTCGGGTTCAGCTACTGGGCTCCTCTTTCCTCGGTAGGCTCCATATCCGAATCCGTGGCCACCAAATCCTCCGAATCCTCCAAATCCTCCAAATCCACCAATTCCTCGGTGGAATCCAGGATCGGCTTCAGGTTCGGGCTCAGCTACTGGGCTCCTCTTTCCTCGGTAGGCTCCATATCCGAATCCGTGGCCACCAAATCCTCCAAATCCTCCAAATCCTCCAAATCCACCAATTCCTCGGTGGAATCCAGGATCAGCTTTAGGATCAGGATCAGCAACAGGACCAGCTGCTACAACCCCGAAAAGGACCACAGCTAAGGTGGCAGTAATCGTCTGGAAATAGTATGTAAATTACTGTTTATTGAAACATAATCAATTAACCTTATGAATGTCAGAAAAGATTTTCAAGATAATTATAGATATATTTTATCTCGAATAATCTTGACGCCATGACTTAGAAATTAAAGATATGAAAAGTTTCATATATATCTTGAGTATGTTTTTCTCTTAAGATAGCTGTCTTAAAACGAAAATACATATAGGACTACAGGAAAGAAGAACAACTAAGAAAATTGGGAAAATTAATTGACTAGAAAGATATTGTAATCGAACTTAAAATTTTGTACTCAGAAATTCTAATGTTCCTAGAAAGGAACCAATATAACTAAAAATAATAGAAATGTGTCAACATTTAAACAGTTTTAAACGTCTACAAATGATTAAACATTACAGAAGTAGTGGTAGAAAATTACATAATATTTTCAAAACGAACTAATCAAAGATTTTCAGTTTAATCTCTCTCTCTCTCTCTCTCTCTCTCTCTCTCTCTCTCTCTCTCTCTCTCTCTTACAGTGGACATCATCGTGCAGTGCTTGAGAGCCGACTGTGTTAATACAGACTCAGAGATCCCCTTATATACAGAGCGAGGGTGACCAAATGTCCTTCACAGGGCACTCAAGATGTTGCGGAAAAGAACCTCGTCATCGTGTATGAAAAACTAGTGCCACAATGGCGTTGATACCCGCTTTTTTCACGTTTCCTTCGTCTCGAAGAAACCTGAAGTTAGTAACACACACATAGTATGTATATACGTATAATATATATATATATATATATATATATATATATATATATATATATCTATATATATATATATATATATATATATATATATATATATATATATATATATATATTATATATATATATGTGTGTGTGTGTGTGTGTGTGTGTGTGTATGGGAGTGTGTGTGGGTGTGTGTGTGTGTGTGTGTATTGTATAGAAAAGGGTATGTTGGCTTGGTGCGATGCTCAGGGTTATTTTGGTTTCCTGTTTGAATTGAGAAGAGTGGTGCATTGCTTGGAGTTTTTCTTTGATTTATTTAATTAATCCTTTTATTCCCAAATAAATGTATTTTTGTGATACGTGTGTCTGATTTAGCTACCTGAGATAATTGTGATATGTGAGATCGGATAGTTGGTTGAGAGAGAGAGAGAGAGAGAGAGAGAGAGAGAGAGAGAGAGAGAGAGATTAAACTGGAAATCATTGATTAGTTTGTTTTGAAAACATTATGTAATTTTCTAACACTACATCTGTAATGTTAAATCATTTGAAGAGAAAGTATCTCTGTAGCCCCTTCAGGGCTTAGTTACTAAAAATATAGTTCCGAAAGGGATTGGTCAATGCTCCTTTTATGCTCCTTGTAGGACTTTTATTGTACGGGTATATGTATATATTTATATATAAGTCATATCACATTACCGTGATTCATATACATACATCGAGCTACAATGTCCTTTAATATCTAATTCGCTCTACCTCGGAATTAATATATTTTCATATATGCTTAACTGAAGGGGAATTTTTTTCACGATAATAGAATTGCCTGTACCTGGGCTCGAAAGCAGGAGACATTCAAATCCAGGCACATCAGTGAAGCTCTACCACCCCACCACCGCGAGAGGCCCATAAGTTTATGTCGTCTCTCACCCTCAAATATCCAACGTGCTCAGGTATTCGTTGGTTTGGAGGCAACATCAACCCGCCTTGACTCCGGTAGCGTTTTAGCACTTTTTGACAACACGTAGCATTTACATAAGTCATATCACATTACCGTGATTCATATACATACATCGAGCTACAATGTTCTTTAATATCTAATTCGCTCTACCTCGGAAATTAATATATTTTCATATATGTTTAACCGAAGGGGAATTTTTTCACGATAATAGATTTGCCTGTACCTGGGCGCGAATGCAGGAGACATTCAAATCCAGGCACGTCAGTGAAGCTCTACCACCCCACCACCGCGAGAGGCCTATAAGTTTATGTCGTCTCTCACCCTAAAATACCTCAACGCGCTCAGGTATTCGTTGGTTTGGAGACAACATCAACCCGCCTCAACTTGGTAGCGTTGGTAGCGCTTTTTGGAAACAAGTAGCATTTACATAAGTCATATCACATTTACCGTGATTTCAATTATTTAACAATTTAAAACATCGAGCTACAATGTGTATATGTGTCTATATATATACATATACATATATGATATATATATATATATATATATATATTATATATATATATATATATATATATAATATATATATACACATATACACAATCCATTCCGAAGCAGCCTTCGTAACCTGATTTTTTAGTATCTCGAATTGCCTTATTCGTTCCAAGCCCTACAAAAACACCACAGTAAATTTTATATTAAGCTAAATTGACCAATAAAAAATGAAATATAACAATATGGACCATTCAATACCAAACACAACCTCTATTGTAGTACGTATCTGTAAATAAAGTGTATCAATGTACAGGGTTTAAGAAATACTGTATATACAAGTATACACATATGTAGTAAAATGTGGAACCTTTCCTTTCGAGTGAGGCGATGTCTGAAAATGGCAGAAAACACGAACTCTTAACTTTACGAAACACATTAAAAAATGGCAGAAAACATTAACACTAAACTTTTCATGTCCGAGCTGGCAGCCTCCCCATGCTTAACACTGAATGGATGCCAGTCCATTTACAGAATTCATCAAACCACCCCCCGAGAAGCCCTGAAGTCTGGGGTTGCCGTCGATGTCCCTTCTCCGTCGTCTTCTGACTGGGCAATCAGATCACCAAAAATAGCGCTGGCCTTGTGGCAGATTGCCGGTTTGGTTATGGTATTGCCAGTGAATTTCTTTGTCTTTATTCCATACAAGAAGCAGCCTCTCCATCTCATCATGCACGTGGCTCCTCTTGTTGGACAAAATAATCACGCCCTTGGAAGGTGTAGCTGCTTTGATTGCTTCCTTCTGCTTAAGGATGGTGCCTATTGTCGCCGGATTTCGACCGTATTCCTCAGCGATCACACTCAACCGCATGCCAGCTTCATACTTTTTAATTATTTCCAACTTTGTCTCCAGAGAAAGCATCCTCTTCTTTCCGTGAACTTCAGCAATATTCTTGGGACCCATGGCTAATTAAGTTAATTAAGTTCACATGCAACATGATAAAGTAACTTACTACGAAGAAAGCGAAATCACTAACACAAATTTACATTAACAAACAAAATCTATGTGAATGAACGAATCCCACGTGCATACAATAAAGCTGATGCGACGAAGTAGTCGAAGAATACCTTTATGTAGAGGGATGATGGGACAGATGCTGACCAATAGGAGAGCATGATCTTACGGCGGTGACTAGCATCAGGAACCAATAGGAGAGTGGGAGGATGGTGGCGAGTCTACTCAGTTGGTGGCATGTGAGTTTTAAAATTATTCTTGGTGATCCGGGCATTTCTCAGACTTTACCCTTTAGCAATCTGAATTATTTCGTATACAGAAGCAAAAAAATCATCATCTTTACTTTCGTAACCTAGATTTTTTGTAAGTAGTGACTTTCGTAAGTAGAGGTTCCACTTATAAATATGTAAATATATATATATATATATATCTATATATATATATATATCATATAATATATATATATATATATATATCTGAATATATACTACCTGAGGGACCTAACACCACTTTGGAAAACTCTGAATGACGGTTGATCATTTACCTTAGAAAGGAAATAATATGTAGTTGGGTTTGAGTAATATGTTTATCTAAAGCATTAATTAATAATAGGATAGAAAAGAATTTTCAGTGATGGTTATTCATACTTTACAAGACAGAAGAATTTAAAAGAGAAGCAGAAAAATTTGTTTAAGCTTATTAACAATTCCAGTGAAGTTACTGTCCATTTTGAGCGAGAAAGTGATGAATCAATATTCCATAGACCCCACGTTTCACACCACCCCAAAATGTTATCCTATAGTTTGATCTTTGCTGAGATCAGCCCACAGTAAATAAAGTACTCTGGATAGCGTGGGTACAGGTTTGGAATATGAAAAAAACTTTAGTTGAATCAAATCAAATGATGGCTGAGTGGAAAATTTCGTCTAGGTCAGCCAAGCGGGTTGGAGTATTACAGAGCACAAGTTTGTAAGTTTAGCTACTTTCAAATACATCTATAATACACCACCACACACACACACACACACACATATATATATATATAGATATATATATATATATATATATATACACTCACTATACACACACATTATATATATTATAATATATATATATACATGTATCTAGATCTATATATATATATATATCTTATATCAGTATATAGTCTAGTACTACATGTATAGAGATATAGATATATATATATATATATATATATAAGATATATATATTTATATATATATATGATATAATATCTAATATATATATATATATATATATATATATATATATATATTAGTATATATATATATGTATATATATGGTATAATATACATAATATATAATATATATATATATATATATATATATATATATATATAGATATATATATATATATAGAATATCTGTAATAGAATTTGGAAATAGGAAATAGAGAAAGAAAAGATCAAGTATTAGAAATAAAATAAAAAAAATCAACTTTCTAATTACTAGATAAACAACAACCTTTTTTCATAGTTCTCAGGTAGCTAAAACTTTAAAAGAATAATCATTTGCATTTGCAATGTCTCAACAATGCAGTTTATTGACCTAAAGAAAAACCTGGCAATGATAATGATGGAAGAAGAGATAAAATAAGGAAAGGAAAACGATTATTTATCATTACTTTATGTATGAGATGGGACAGAGAATCAAGTGCTTATTCAAATTGATTTTAAACTAATCTCATTTTGTGATCAATTTGTTTTTATCCCTCAGTAGCTCAGTAGTTTCACTAATTAAAACTCTCAGAGAGAGAGAGAGAGAGAGAGAGAGAGAGAGAGAGAGAGAGAGAGACTTTTTATATCACTAGTAATACCAACAATTTGATTTGATTTTAATTTAGATTTAGTTTAAATTTAGATCTTCATTAAACTAACTACAGCCTCAGATGTCACTATTAAAGCTTAAGATTATTCCCTAGCAAGAATCTACTCAAAAATTCTGGAAGAATAGATTCGCTTTTGTCAACCAGAAGAAACACGAGCACCAGGTTATTTTGTGCTCTTTTCCCTATATTGGAACGAAAAGGAAGACAAGAGATAAGAGGGTAAGCAGTATCAAGAACAGTTCCATTTGTAGCAGATGTTTTCTTATGTTTAAAACTTTATTTCCATTGACGAGGTTTTTAATGTGACTCCTTATAAAGTAATTCAGAAAGGGAGCTTTTCCATATAGCGTCCCTTTTCTTCGGGCCTAAAAGTAATGAAAAATCCAATGAGCTTTTAAACTCAATTTCAACTCTTTTCTTTTCTCCAAAAATGCAACAGATCAATAAAATAAGTTAAAACGAAACATTCAATATAGGATAGGAATTACATATGATAAAATAATAAACAAAATGAATGAAAAGTTCATAAAATTAGGTAAATTATGTGAAACCTTTAGAAAAGAATGAATAATTTAAGAAGGCAAGGAATTTTATTATATAATTTTAGATGTAGAACTTGCGTTACGCTTCATGATTCTTACAATAAGTGTTAAACATTATCCTATTTGTATCCAGAATAAAATTTTTTTCAGGATAAGTAATAAAGTGATATATATATATATAATATATATAATATACATATAGATTATATATATATATTATATAATATCAAGAGCCAGCAGGAAACGAAAGAGGAAAAACAGAAGTACCATAGCGCTTTCGTGTAGTTCGTTGACACACCTCATCCAGGGTACAATATATAAAAGATTCTTTTATATTGTCCCTGATGAGGTGGTGTCAAGAATACACGAAAGCGCTAGGTACTTCTGTTTTTCATCTTTCTGCTGGCTCTTGATATACAATCTTCAGTGTTACTTGTGAATGTATAACATATATATATATATATATATATATATATATATATATATATATATATATATATATATATATATATATATATTTCGATTTTTTTTTTATTTATTTAGATTCATAAAAGTTGTCGGGTGTTACAATGTTGTCTTAACCATAATATCGCCACCACCATCACCAAATCATCCAAATCCTTCCAAATCCTCCAAAACCTCCAAATCCACCAATTCCTCGGTGGAATCCAGGATCGGCTTCAGGTTCGGGTTCAGCTACTGGGCTCCTCTTTCCTCGGTAGGCTCCATATCCGAATCCGTGGCCACCAAATCCTCCGAATCCTCCAAATCCTCCAAATCCACCAATTCCTCGGTGGAATCCAGGATCGGCTTCAGGTTCGGATTCAGCTACTGGGCTCCTCTTTCCTCGGTAGGCTCCATATCCGAATCCGTGGCCACCAAATCCTCCAAATCCTCCAAATCCACCAATTCCTCGATGGAATCCAGGATCAGCTTTAGGTTCAGGATCAGCAACAGGACCAGCTGTTACAACCCCAAAAAGGACCACGGCTAAGGTGGCAGTAATCGTCTGGAAATAGTATGTAAATTACTGTTTATTACAGCATAATCAATTAACCTTATGAATTTTTAGAAAAGATTTTCAAGACAATTATATATACATTTTATCTCGAATAATCTTGACGCCATGACTTAGAAATTATTATTAACGGAAGCAGTGAGCATCGCTATTCAGAAGCCGACCTTGAACGTCCAACAAGAATCGGACCATATACTCCCCTCCAGCAGGAGAAGGAATACCCAAGCCAACAGGGACCAGACAGCGCGCCCCAATCCACCAAGAACATCGCGCCCCTTGGAAGGCATGAGAAGACCCAGCGTCAGCGAATGTCAAGTAACATCCTTACTCAGTGCCTGAAGACCCCGACCCAAACACGAATCAAGGCAACCGTTAACAAACGTAGACCATTTTGGACATACACACACACACACACACACACACACTCAATTAAATCATACACATTTATTTTATAAACAGAAATTATCTCTTGTACCTTTATGCATGCTATAAAATATATACATATATTTGTACTCCCGTATTTAGATTTCTATATTCATTTTCATTCCTGTATGTAATTTTGTAATTTTTATCTAAAACCACATGTAACATATTAAAATTTTAAACATACATTTAAGGAAACTCTAGCACATGGCATTGTATTTTGAATATTTATTTAACCACTGTTTAAACTTTCACTCTTATTGTCACAGTACATATGTCCTTATGCTCTTTGTAACTAAAACAACGCCTTTAAGCTGTTAATCCCTAGACTAACCAGTACCCATACCTCAAGGTCATACCTCCCACACGATGAGATAAATAGGCCGAAAGGTCAGATTGTAAGTCAGTAGTCGCTTGATAATGCCATAAGGAGAAACAAGCTGTCGTGGACAAAATTCAATAAATGGAAGAAGGAAGTCTGCGTATTTTCACCAGAAATTGACGAACGAGAATCGGAAAAAACTTCGTCGGTATGAAGATACCTGCAAGAAACTTATTGATGCCACTAAAGCAATTGCTTTTAACGAAAATTGTATTGGAGAAAAACTATGCCCTAAAAGTATTATATATATATAATATATATATATATATATATATTATATATATATATATATATATATATATATATATATATATATACATACACATATACATATATATACGATATTAATCCGTTCCAAAGCGGCCTTCGTAACCTGATTTTTTCGTATATCGAACTACGTTTTACATGTAAATTTTCTAATTCGTTCCAAGCCCTACAAAGATACCACAGTAAATTTTGTAATTAAGCTAAATTGACCAATAAACAATGAAATAAAACAATTTGGACCATTCAATGCCTAACATAACTTTTATTGTAGTACGTACCTGTAAATAAAGTGTATCAATGTGCAGGGTATAAGTAAAACTGTACGTACATGCACATACATATGTAGTTAAATTTGGAACCTTACCTTTCGAGTGAGACAATGTCTGAAAATGGCAGCAGAGGAGGACAAATGGTAGAAAACATGAATAATTAACTTTACGAAACATTAAAAAATGGCAGAAAACATTAACACTAAACTTTATGAAACACATTAACAAATGGTACAAAACATTAACACTTAACTTTACAAAAACCTTAAAAATAATTTTTTTCCTTTATTCTGATTTTTAACTTTTTTTTACTTTGTTATACTTTACTTTTTTTTTTTTTTTTTTGTTTTTTTTTTTTTTTTTTTTTTTTTTCTTTTTTTTTTTTTTTTTTTTTTTTTTTTTACAAAATTTCAATTTCTTCACCACTTTTAATTTTTTTTTTCGTATCACTTGGACCTTCCTGTTTGCTTACTACTAAAGGCCTCTTTAAAAAATAACTATCCAAGGAATATTGCATCTGCCTGCTTTTCACAATGTTCCTGAAACAACTCGCAAATGTCATCGAACTGGGCAAGCATACGACCTGTGTAATCCTTTTTGTGGAGTCTCTTTTCTACAAATAATTGCACTTTATGAAAAGCAGCTAGAGCATCCTTAATTTCTGGCGTTGCCAGAGGGTCCCCCTCCCCCTCCTTGCCGCTGCTAGAGAACTCTTCTTGAACGAAGTTATGTTGCATGGCCTCCAACTCCTTCAGGTCATCCGTCGTAAGCTCCTCTTGGTGCTCCTCCAGAAGGTCATTGATGTCGTCCTCGTCGACTCGTCAAGATCTGGTTGTGAAACAGTTTCAGGATCGTCAACTGTTTCTGAATCTGCATCAGCTTCACCCACATTGAATCCCTCAAAGTCTTGGGCGGATAGGGCATCAGGTCAGAGTTTCCTCCATGAAGAATTGAAGGTTCGCCTCGAAACCTCCTGCCAAGCTTGATTGATGCATATCACGACATCGAAATGCTCCTTCCAAAATTCACGCAAGGTGAGGTTAGTGGTATCGGTGATGTCGAAACATCTCTTGAAAAAATGTTTCTTATACAGCTTCTTGAAGTTTAATATCACTTGCTGGTCCATGGGCTGGAGGAGAAGGGTGGTGTTAGGAGGAAGATAAAGAACCTTGATAAAAGAATGTTCTGCTAGGATATCATCCTCGAGGCCAGGAGGGTGAGCAGGGGCATTGTCCAACAACAGCAGACATTTCCGAGGGAGGCGCTTCTCTTCCAAGAATTTCTTCCCTGTCCGGCCGAAACACAGATTTAGCACTTTCCGAAACACAGATTTAGCACTTTGTGTGCCTTGAAGGCTCTTGGAGTCTTGGAATGATAGATAAGTAAGGGCTTCACCTTACAATCCCCTAGTCTACCCAGCAGTCATTAAATTATTAGTTGCTAGAAGAGCAGCCATTTTTTCTCTTGTCAGCTGACTTTAAGTTGGAAAACTCAGGCCAGACCTTGTTGGCATGTCTGGGGCCAGCCGTTAGTAGCGGGGGAAATAAAGACTCATTTAACCATCAGGGACATATCCCAAGGGGAGTGTGTAGCTAGCTAGGTACTTCTTAGGCCTACTATTACGATCCTTTATCCTGTGAACCTTTCGCTGGCTGTATGGTCTGTTCCCAGGATGACCTGCCAATGGGGGCGGGAGAATGCTGCCCCAACACCCAAGATTCGCGCCCGATGACGGTTCCCTTTCGGCCTCGTGGCCGCATGCTACCTTTTGCGATAGTCCCAGGCAAACAAAGTCTTCCTGGAATATTTCATTTAAACACTAGAGTTCCTCTTCCAGTGTGTGTTAGAGAAAAGTGACTAACATCGTAGCTGAAATATTGTGCAAAAAGTCCTTATCTTATGTTCTGTATAATTTGAGAATGCATTTCCTGATTTGCTGAGTCATGTGCTATGTCTCCTTGCACACAAGCGCTTACTTACCGCAAGAGACCATCAATTTTGGAAACCAGCATTGAATTAATATTTGATTTTGGCCAGTTATTTCATATTGGGCATGACAAGAGTGTTCCAAACAGTATACAGCGCTCAGCCCACGTGGCTATATGCATTGCCTTCATCCCAGGCCATTCAATGTTGATTGTAAATAAATGTAAATTAGAGTAATCGGCTGAGTTTTCAATGGCGACCTTCACCCTTCCTTTTACAACCTTTTACAATTATCTAAGGTAACTCATAAGCACTCCATTTTCAATTATTCCCCCTCATTTTCCATTGCATTTGGGACTACAAGGCTCCTCATACGCAAAAACATATAAGTTATATATAATATATATATATATATATATATATATATATATATATATATATATATATATATATATATATATATATATATATATATATGTATATAGTATATATATATATATATATATATATATATATATATATATATATATATATATAATATATATATATATAATATTTATATATATATATATATTATATATATATATATATAATATATATATATATATATATATATTATATATATATATATATTATAATATTAATATATGTATGTGTCAGCAATAAGTCACCAAACAGCACGTGACAAATATGTACGTAAATAGCCACATGAAAGGTGAAGAATCAAAGACCAGGTACCAAGCGCTTTCGTGTATTGCGTACACTTCTTCGGGGTACAAAGTAAAATAAATAAATAGAAACATAAACAAGAAAATTTCACAGAACAAAGATCAAAGCCATTAACAGGCAAATTATCGTTACAAATTGTCACTACCAAACAAGTAAGAATACTTTAAAAGTGCTTAGAACTGAAACTGCAGTTAGTATAACAAACTGTTGCTAAAAGGTGACATTGTATTTCCCTACAATTTTATAAACAAGGTAACTATCTAATTTAAAAAGACCTGAACTCAGGTTCATTAGTTGATCGTTAAAATGCTTTAATAAAGCAGATTCAATTATGTTTCTTTTTACATATGGTTACAAAATATTACTTCAGATGCATTTTTCCAGTTCTATACTATGGTTAAAATCATTCATGTGTACAAATAAAGCACTCGTCGATTGACCTGTTCTAACTGCGTAACGGTGTTGTTTTAGACGGTAATCTAGTTCTTTACCAGTTTGACCAAGGTAGTTGTAATTAGAGCCAGCAACAAGAATCGTGTAAATGCAGCCACTAGTTTGTTTTGGGGAATTACGCACAATGATATTTTGAAGTGTTCCTGATTTTTATATACCACATTTATCTTGAAAGTTTTCAGTAATTTCTGAAGAAAGAAAGATTGACATTATATGGCAGTGTTAAGATATTTTCTCTCACAAAAGGCTCCCAATTGTTAGTGGAATAAAAAAAAAAATATTTCTAGCTTTCTGCAAAGATTTGTAAATTAAAAAACTTTGGGGTATTTTAAAACCTATTTCCTACGTCATAAATTTTACAATTCTCGGAGTCTAGAAATTCCGGACTGCATATCCGTAGTGCCCTTAAAACATGCTACAAAAAACTGAGTTTTACATTAACAGGGTGGTCTGAATAATAGTGGATATATGAACAGACATTGGTAGGTTTCCTGTAAACATCAAACACAAAGCTTCTATCCCTTCTATGAACCAAAACATCTAAAAATGGTAATGAACAATTATTTTCTTCTTCAACGGTGAATTTAATAGAAGGTACCAAATTATTTAACTTTTCTAAAAATATGTTCAAAATTTTCGCTCATGGGCCAAACACAGAATATGTCATCAACATATCGAAACCAAAGAACCCCCTTAGGCAAAATACCAGGTAATATTTTTACTTCAAAAAATTCCATATACAGGTTGCTAAGTACTGGTGAAAGGGGATTTCCCATAGCCATTCCAAACTTTTGAATGGTAAATAATTTCCGTTACAAAAACAAACTTGCAATCTTTAACGCATAATTTTTATCAATTCTAAAATTTTGTCAGAAGCCAAAGGTAAAATATGCTTTGTTAATTCGTCAGCTAAATAAAAAGTTCAACAAATCATCAACTGGAACATTGGTAAATAAAGAGGTAACATAAAAACTGATCATTTTAAAGTCGTAATTTACGTGAGCATTACTGATTTTTTCAACAAAATCGGTATTATTCTTTATATGTGATTTAGATATGTTTCCGACAATAGGCATAAGAATCCTAACTAACCATTTAGACAGTTTATATGAAACACTACCAACACTTCCTTGTGCTGGCTGTAATTACAACTACCTTGGTCAAACTGGTAAAGAATTAGATTACCGTCTAAAAACAACACCGTTACGCAGTTAGAACAGGTCAATCGACGAGTGCTTTATTTGTACACATGAATGATTTTAACCATAGTATAGACTGGAAAAATGCATCTGAAGTAATATTTTGTAACCATATTGTAAAAAGAAACATAATTGAATCTGCATTTATTAAGCATTTTAACGATCAACTAATGATCTGAGTTCAGGTCTTTTAAAATTAGATAGCTACCTTGTTTATAAAATTGTAGGGAAATACAATGTCACCTTTTAGCAACAGCCTGTTATACTAACTGCAGTGTCAGTTCTTAAGCACTTTTAAAGTATACCCCTTACTTTACTTGTTTGGTAGTGACAATTTGTAATGATATTTGCTTGTTAATGGCTTTGATCTATGTTCTGTGAAATTTTCTTGTTTATGTTTCGATTTACTTATTTTACTTTGTACCCCGAAGAAGTGTACGCAATACACGAAAGCGCTTGGTACCTGGTCTTTGATTCTTCACCTTTCATGGCTATTTACGTATATTTTGTGTATATATATATATATATATATATATATATATATATACTAAATACATATATATATATATATATAGTATATATATATATGTATATACATATATATATATATAATATATATATATATATATATATTATATATATATATATATATATATATATATATATATATATATATATATATATATATATATATATATATATGGTTTTATGTGCGTGCCTTTGTGTTTGTGTAATTATATATAAAATATATTATATATAAATATATTATATATATATATATATATATATATATATATTATATAAATATATATATATATATATATATATATATATATATATATATCTATATATATATATATATATATATATATATATATATATATATATATATGATATGTGTATATTACTTTTGTAATAGAATTTGGTAATAGGAAACAAAGAAAGAAAAGATAAACTATAAGAAAAAAAAAATCAACATTCTAATTACTTGATAGACAACACTTTTTTTCATTGTTCTCAGGTAACTAAAAACTTTAAAAGAATAATCATTTGCATTTGCAATTCCGGCTTTTATCTATTTTATTTGTTTGGAAGAAAACTGATTAATTTAGTAATACATACACATACATATGTATATATGTATGTATGGATGTATTTATGCATATCTTTGTAAAAATATTATTTACACAAATATATATATATATATATATATATAATATATATATATATATACTATATATATATATATGTGTGTGTATATATATATATTATGGAATAGTATATATATATCAAATATATATATATTATATATAGATAATATATATATATATATATATATATATACATATATATATATATATATATATATATATATATATATATATATATATATATATAATATTATATATATTAGCTGACCACCTGGCACTACTTGGGAAAACTTAATGAAAGTTGATCAATTACCTTAGCAAGGAAGTAACACATGGTTTTGCCTTGATTAACATGTTTATTTAATGCAATGATTACTAACGGGAAGGAAAAGCATTTTTAATGATAGAACACATACTTTACGTGACAAAAGAATTCAAAAGAGATGCAGGAAAAATTTTTTAAAGCTTGGCCGCAATTCCAGTGACATTACTCTGCCCATGTGTTGAGCGAGAAAGTGATGAACCTTAGTTCCATCCACTCCACGTTTCACACCACCCTTGTAGTATTTGGTAAAGTACCCCGGAGGGAGTGGGTACTGGTTTGACACAAAAGCGAAATCTTTCCCGGGTTAAATGAGGGTTGAACACAAAAATTTCGTTTAGATCAATCAAGTGGTTTGGATTTCTACTGGACAGAAGTTTGCAAGTTTACTATCAAATATAAGTAAATATATATATCATATATATATATATATATATATATATATATATATATATATATAATATATATATTATATATATAAGGGAGGAACAGGATAGCCAGAGACGTGGTATTAATACAGACTCATTATCTTCTTTAAAACAAAACAAAGGCACAGCCGAACTTTCGGGAATACATTACTTTTTCCATCATCCTTTCTATATCTAGAAATATTACAACACTTTAGAATATATAAAATAAATAAAAATAAAAATGAACATAAAAACTTAAGTTAACTGCAAATCACAAACTAATAGAAAAGCAATGACAAAGTTACAAGAGATTAATGAAACACAGAATTATACTGAGAGCGAAAAAAAACTTGAATATGCAGAATAAAAAGAATGATACTATAGTACAAAATGTCATTATTTAAATAACAACTGGGCAGTTTTCTAATTTGCCTTTTTTTTTACGTCTTCTGTTTATCCTGTTCCTCCTTAAGTTGAAGTTTTCTAGAAATTAACCTTATGAATTTTTAGAAAAGATTTTCAAAACAATTGTATAAAAATTTTATCTCGAATAATCTTGACGCCAGTTTTATTATATATATATATATATATATATATACTATATATAGTATATATATATATATATATATATATATATATATTATATATATATAACTGAATTACAAAGAAATGGAATATTATAGAATTACAATTCAGTAAATCTCATTTTGGTAAACATAAAAATTTTTTTCAAAGCGAAAATCTTTCAATAAATATTCTAAACATACAAATACATAATGAAATGAAATTACAAATTTGTTACTTTTTAAATATTTTATACGTATCTAAATTTTTAATAATTTTTGTGTGTAAATTTTCACTTTGCAAAAATTTTTATTGTTTATTAAAATGAGATTTACTGAATTGCACTAATATAAAATTCTCTAGTGTTCAGTCACCTCCAGGTAGTGTAATCTTTTAATTGCCTTGTCCCTGCCTCCGAGCAGTTGTACTTAGTCCTCTGTAAACCTCTTCAATTGTACTCTTGTTTTGGCTATTTCTACAAATTCTTCACCCATGTTGGATCCCAGGTTCATATTTTCCTTCATAATACCTTTCTGTCATTTATACGAGCTTTAGTTGTAAACATATTTTCATATTTATATCAGTCTACATAGTAAAGGCGGAGAAGTCGCAAGGCCTCGCAGGAGCTCCATTGTTTCACTTTCCTACGTTAGATTTTATCTTTATTTATATATTCATCACGTTCCATATATACACATATTTTATATATATATATATATATATAATTATATATATATATATATATATATATCACCTTATAAACGGGAAAAAAGTCACTTTAGGGAAAGTATGGAAGCTTATGGGCTGGTGAGAAGATTCATAAAGAATGGAAAATCTTCAATTCACTTAATTTTTAAATACTTTCATTTAGAGTAAAATGTGACGATTCTGATGTAAAGTAAACATATTTTTTTTAGCTTTATTTTGTGATGGAGTTATATCTTCATTTATCAGTAACTCACGAATTTTATTAATTCTATCCCTCTTACGTTTCCACGTAAACTGATTGAGAATTAACGCACTCAGAAACAAGAAAGAAGACAGAGAGAGAGAGAGAGAGAGAGAGAGAGAGCTTATCTCATTTAGAAGGGAGATCAACGAATATCTCTTAACTTTTGCTACAAAGTCTGTTGCAGAGAGACATGGGTTATTGTTCTTTACTTGGACTAACCGGAAGATGAGTCATTATGAGTCTTGCTGAATAAAAAAGCGAAAATCCCAGAACTTGTGAGTGTTCCAGTTTTTGACTCAATCGTTTTAACGATTCCTTTTTCATTGGGTCAATTCTCTTATGGTCCTTAATATCATTAATTTCGATTTGATTTGAACAATCTATATAACCAAGGAAAAAATTACCGCTGTAGATGCCAGTATTGAAACATTTGATTCTTCACACAGAAAAAACTATATTCAATTTTTTTGGAAAATGAAATTTCACTCGCGCGAAGAAAGTTAGTACCTTGGTATTTTGTGCTCCTTGCCCCATGATGGAGTGAATAAGGAGACAAGATATAAGGAGAAGAGAAGTAACAAAAGCAGCCATATTTATCACACAGGTTTTGTTATGACTTTTTAAGAAACATTATTGTTTATCCAGTTTTGTGAGACTCTTTATGAAAGAAGGTCAGCGCTGTTCTTTTCTCCAAAGATTCAATAGATCAATAAAATCAATACAAATATTGTAATAATACATGTTGTTAATTAAATATGATTAAATAGATGACATGATTAAAAAATATAAAGTAAAATCTGTGTAATACATAATTTAAAAAGCAATTACAATAAATAAATGATAAGATAAATACATGATATTTATAGAAAAGATTGTATCAATTTTGATATTGGCTTTAAGAAGATGAGGTCATTGAGATGCCATATATTTTCTTATCAATATTCAGAATACATTTGTTCAGTATGGGTAAAAAAAAGAGGAATATTGTTTCGAAAAAGGTCTTTATTCACTTATATTTATAGCCAAAAAACGTATGTCGATATACACAGTTTTGCCTTAACCATATAATATCGGCCACCATGTCCCACCAAATCCTCCACCAAATCCTCTGTGAATAAATCCAGGCTCAGCTTCGGGTTCAGCTACTGGGCTCCTCTTTCCTCGGTAGCCTCCGTATCCGAATCCGTGGCCTCCAAATCCTCCACCAAATCCTCAAACCAATCCTCCACCAAATCCTCTGTGAATAATCCAGGCTCAGCTTCGGGGTTCAGCTACTGGGCTCCTCTTTCCCTCGGTAGCCTCCGTATCCAAATCCGTGGCCTCCAAATCCTCCACCAAATCCTCGGTGGAATCCAGGATTAGCTTCGGGTTCGGGTTCAGCAACAGGACCCGCTGCTACTACCCCGAAAAGGACCAAGGCTAAAGTGGCAATAATCATCTGAAAATAATTAAAACTTGTAAAATACCTGTTTAGCAATCCCTTCAAAAAGAAAATATTTTTCAAATTAACTTAAATGACTTTTTAGTCTCTCTCTCTCTCTCTCTCTCTCTCTCTCTCTCTCTCTCTCTCTCTCTCTCTTACTTTGGATATCATCGTGCAGTGCTTGATAGCCGACTGTGTTGAAAGGAACTCAGGGATCCCCTTATATACTGACTGAAGAAGGTCAAATGTCTTTCAGACGGAATTGGAAGTTCATGAGGGAAACAACCACGTCATCGTGAGTCAAAAACAATGATTAGTGTGACATATACAGTAATTTTTTTCACTTTTCTGCAGATTTCCTGGAAAAAGAATTTGAACTAATTCGTCTTTAAGGTATCCTGACCATATAATTGAGAAAGCAATTCACAAACCAAACGTAATTTCCTACCGACCCCCTCAAGACAAGACCAGAGAGACACCCAACAATAAAATAAAAATTCCACACCTGGACAGGATTAAAACGGTGACCCAAACTCTCGGAAAATCTAACCCCTTTCCTTTTACTTACCCAAACACCTTAACCAAATCCCTGATGTCCAACAAAAGATATCCCCCAAGGACACAGGTGTTTATGAATTCCCTTGCCTGGACTGTCACCAATCTTACATCGGTTTTACAAGAAAATCACTTCCCCAGAGAATAATTTAACATAAATGGTCAGTTAGGTATGGACAACAGAACTCAGTTATTTTCAACCATATAAATGAACATAACCAAAGAATAAACTGGAATTTGTCACGTATAATTTATAGCAGCAACTGTCGGTACAATTGTCAGATGATAGAATCGGCCTTAATTAAATAGACAGGTAATGAATATCTCAAATGGTCCATGGGATTCAGATGTCTTTGATAAAGTTTTCATTCAACCAACACTTAAGAGGGTTAAAGAAGGGTTGTCAGTGGGAATGACCTAAATTGGCTTACCTCTGGATGGATCTCTTGGTATAAATACTACCTTTTCTGTAACTTTTCTTATTCATCTAATTGAAGAGAGACAGCATTCTCTAAAATTTAGTATTTTCTCTCTATATTTTTGCATTTTATGTGCTACTTTTATTAGATGGAATTCTGTTGTAACAGAACATTTTCACCAGTCATATATATATGTGTATGTTTTAATTCATTATATGTATAAATTTGTATACATGCAAAAACAAATAAACAAGTAATATATATATATATATATATACATATATATATATATATATATATATATATATATAATATATATATATATTGTTATGACCACTTTCTCCATGACAATGAGATTCATAAGATATTTAAAGAAATGGGCCTGGAATGGACTGATGGACTGCTACAACCAAAAGAGTGGGTGTAAAAGAAAATACTCAAGTACCTTAGCCTAGTTTATTATACACAAATTATGTTACATATGTACAGTGAGTACAGGTTTTAGAAAGCAGACAAAGAAATAAATTACAGTTATCACAATTATGTAAAATAAACTCCCAATAAGTTACACTTAAATTCCTTAAAGTTCCAAAGCATCAATTGACAAAAGAAAATCTAAATCGGCAGCAATACTATTAGTTACAATAAAACCAGCAGTAATAATAACAAACAACACTTAAAGTAGACAGCAGAATACAATGCAATAATGAAAGATGGCATACAGTGCATAAAAGAAGAGCCACATTCTTGGCTCATTACCAAACAGATACTAGTAAACATACAAGAGCCATACACTTGCTCATTAACAACCAATACTAGTAAAAATACAAGAGCCATACACTTGCTCATTATCAAACAATACTAGTAAAAATACACTGAAATCTGTAAGAACCACAATCCAAAATTCTCGAGGCCGACCATTGAACATCACTATGTTCAATGCGACAGCTTTGAAGCTGCCACAGAAGAATACTTCTTCTGAACAGGGGGCTATGGGTTAGCCACCACCTCGTCCTCAGGAACTGGATTGATGTCATCCTCAACGATCGACAACTGCTGCACCAAAATCCATCACCAGCAACGAGATGATCCTCCAAAACTGCTGCTGCTGTGGACTCAACAGAACATTGTTGAGAACCTGCCGATCTGCTTTCCAAAACCTGACTGACTCTTGTCACTCACAACGTGACAAAAGTAAATTAGCCTCCCGACTAAAAGAAGACAGGGCAGTTAAAAAATTGAAAATAGGTTGTTTTAAAGTCAAACAACCTGACAATACACACACACACACATACACACACCACACACATATATCAATAATTATATTAGATATATATATATATATATATGTGTGTGTGTATTATATATATATATATATATATATATATATATATATATATTATATATATAGTGCATTCTGTTTTTTCTAAGATTATTATTACTATTTATTATTTTTATTATTTGTATTATTATTTTTTTAATTGTATATCACAGTCATCCTATTCGACTGTGTGACTTATATAGTGTGGGATTCCGGGTTGCTTTCTGCCTCTTTAGGAGTCCATCACTTTTCTCAGTATGTGCTCTGTTTCTAGCAGCATACTCTACTGCATGAGTCCTGGGACTACTTCAACATCTAATTTTTCCAGGTTCCCTTTCAGGGATCTTAGGATTGTGCCTAGTTTTCCTATGATTAAGGGAACATTTTTCGCTGGCACATCCCATATCCTTCTTCTTTCTGTTTTCACGTCTTAATACTTATCAATTTTTTGCTTTTTTTCTCATTTAATCTGGTGTCCCATGGTATTGATTTTGTCAATCAACGTCATGCCGGTATACTGGAACGTATCACCCTATCTGTTCTGATACCATAGTCCCAGAGGATCTTTGCCTGATCGTTTTCTGTCGTCTTCACTGATTTTCAGATATTGCCCCAGCACTCTGCTCTACATTGTGACGCAGTCCTGACGCAGTCCTCTATGCTTAGTAGTCCTCTTTCTCCTTCCTTTCGTGTTATGTATAGTTTGTATTTGCTCTTGGGTGTAGTGCTTTATTTATCTCCTTGTCTTTCCTAGTTTTCTGGTCTATGCTGCGGAGTTCAGCTTTTGTCCATTCCACTACTCCTGCGCTGCATCTGATAACTGGTACTGCCCCTGTGTTTATGGCTTTCATCATAATTCCGGGAAAGTTTCATAGGGCGGTGGTTAACCCAGCAATGTTATATGGAACAAAAACAGCAAGTAAGAGGAAAACAGAGGAGAATAAGATGGATTTAGCATAAATGAGAATGTTGGGATAGATGGTTGCGGAGTTACGGAGTAAGAAGGGAAGATAGGGCGAGTTAGAAATGGAGTTATTATAAAGCAGGAATCGACAAAGGTTGTTGAAATATTGAAAGAAAAACAGGAAGGAAGGAAATTACAGGAGGGCATGGCTGTTCGATGGAGGAACATCTGTTACGAAGAAATACGGAACATCATGTTTGGAAGACAGGACGATGGAAAATGGAAGTGAGGGGAAGGGAAAAAGGAAGAAACGGGAAGAAATCAAGAAAGAGATGGCATGATTTATGTAGGGGAAGATTATGTTATGGAAAACGTATTAACGAGAAACGAAAAAAATTGCTCAGCGACCAGAAATCGATGGACACGCCTCATTCTCAATGGCGACCCCATGAAAATGGGTTAAAGCTGGAAAGAAGAAGAAGACAAGAAGAAATCAAATTAGCCGGCCGTTGAGGTTTGGGATTTGAGGGTATCGCCTTAAGTCTCTGCAATATATTCTTATTTCCTGATCATGTTCTTTTCGTCTCTTGGTGTTTCTTTATAATTCCACTGATTCTATTATTCCCAGGTTATTTGTACCTTCCTCATCTGCATTTCATGTTTTCATTTATTCCCATTCTGGTAGTTTCCATCCCTTCAGTCGTTGTCAACTTTGCCTTTTCTATTTTGATTCGGTCGGACAATTTTCTATTCCAAAGCTCCATCCTGATGTCCCTAAGGTACATAATCCTTACAGTTGCTGGATTAGGGCATTTAATTTAATTATTATTTATTGTTAATTTATTATTATTCGTCAAATAACAATTCATTCCCTATTCATATGGAAACAAGCCCACCAATGGCAATTTGACTTGAAATTCCGAGCTTCCAAAGAATCTGGTCTTTTTTTTTTTTTTTTTTTTTCTTTTTTTTTTTTTTTTTTTTTTTTCCAATTTTCATTTCAAAGAAGTAACAGAAAGAATAGATGAGTTGGTTTTGAAAAAAAAAAATAAACCCAATTAATAAAACAAGCAGGCATCGAGTTTTGATTTTTTTACTCGTGAGGTAAAACTAGTTTCCATCGGCAAGAATGAAGAGAGAGAGCAGAGGTTTTGTTATGACTTTTTCATAAACATTACTGTTCATACTGTTTTGTGGACTGCTTTTAATGAAAGTGGTTCAGCGCTGTTCCTGTTTTCTCCAAAAAGAGTTCAATAGGATCAAATAAAGAAAATCAATATCAAATATTGGTAATAACTACATGTTGTTACAATTAAAGATGACGAAATAGATGAACAGCGGATTAAAAACAAAATACCAAAGTAAAATCTGTGTAAAACATAATTTAAAAAGCAATGCACACTAAATAAAATAAATAAGGATGAATTCATTTATACGTTATAGAAAAGAAAAAATTGTATCAATTCCGATGTTGGCTTTAAGAAGATGAGCGGTCATTGAGATGCAATAATCAATTTTCTTATCAAGTCATTCGAGAATGTCATTTTGTTCAGTATGGGTAAAAAAAAGAGGAATATTGTTTTCAAAAAAAGGTCTTTATTCACTTAATATTTTTATTTAAGGCCAAAACATATGTCCGGATCTACACAGTATTTTGCCATTTAACCATAAATATCGGCCACCAATATCCACCAAAATGCATCCACCCCAAATCCTCCAAATCCTCCACCCCGAAATCCCCTGTGAATTAATCCAGCTCAGCTTCGGGTTCAGACTACTGGGCTCTCCTTCTTTCCTAACAGGTAGCCTCCGTAATCCGAAATCCGTGGCCTCCAAATCCTTCCCCACCAAATCCTCCAAATCCTCCACCAAATCCTCTGCTGAATAAATCCAGGACTCATAGCTTCGGGTTTCAGTCTTACTTCGGGCCTCCTCTTTCCTCGGTAGCCTCCGTATCCCGAAATCCGCGGCCTCCAAATCCTCCACCAAAATCCTCCAAAATCCTCCACCAAATCCCTCGGTGAATAAATTCCAGGCTCAGCTTCGGGTCAGCTTTACTGGGCTCACCTCTTCCCTGCGGTAGCCTCCGTATCCAAATCCGTGGCCTTCCAAATCCTCCCCACCAAATCCTCCAAATCCTCCACCAAAATCCTTCGAGTGGACAATTCCAGGATTAGCTTTCGGGTTCGCCGGGTATTCAGCAACAGGACCCGCTGCTACTACCCCGAAAAGGACCAAGGCTAGAAAGGTGGCAATAATTCATCTGGTAACCAAAAATTAAAACTTGTAAAATAATACCTGTTTACAACTCCCTTCAAAATTTGAAAAATATTGTTTTCAAATTAACTTAAAATGACTTTTTAGGTTTTTGACTCTCGGCTCACTCTCTCTCTCTCTTCTCCTCTTACTTTTGGATATCATTCGTGCAGTGCTTGATAGCCGATCCTGTGTTTCAAAAGGAACTCAGGGATCCCCTTATTTATAACTGACTGAAGAAGGTCAAACCGTCTTTCAGACGGGAAATTTCGAAGTTCATGAGGGCAAACAACCACAGTCATCGTTGAGTAAAAACAAATGATTAGTGGTTGACAGTTACAAGTAATTAATTATTCAACTTTTCACTTTTCACCGTTTTACTTAGGTTTGGCATAATGTAGTTGCCATTGTATATATTAGTATATTATTGCATATATAATATATATATTTATAATATATAATTATAATATAATATATATATTATATATTCTGGTTTTTTGAACTAGTGGCTCACAACCCAATTCGGGTTCGGGAGGGGATCAATTTTCATAGGGTCGTAGGGACAACAGGAAACAAATTTATTCATGCTTTCAGTGTATTTCAGCTGAACTTAATTGAAGTTAAATTCTATTTTTAAACCCCATATTAAATAAAAAATTACTTATGTAATTTGCATTATTTCAATTCTTTTCCCCCCCCACCCCCCACATCCTTTCCAATCCTCCCGTGGAACCCACCTTAATTGTGCCATGGATCACCCAATTACTTTAGTTTGTTTTTTGAATGAAGAGCTGTCATGCCATTATTATTTTTCAGGACTACCATACTTACACCCGAATGCGGGTGGTAGTATGTGGATAGGTCCTATTTAGTCCTGTTTTTAACCATTTATAAACATGAAAATACCATTTAAAACTACTGTAATAAATTAAATGCCAATAAAAACCCAAAACCATGCGAAGGATGATGATTTGTAGATGATATTATAACATTTTGGGATATAATAGATGGGGGCAATTTAAAAAAGTTTAATTTCCTTTCAAAATTAAAGCACATTAGTGGCCCAGCATCCAAATTTAAAGTTGAATGAGAAAACAGACAACAAAATTCTTCTTTATTGATGTTTTAATTATTAGAGACACCGACAGAATGCAAATTTAGCCTTGATACAGAAACCAAGGTTTCTAAATTTTCATTACATCACTACCTTTAGCTTTAGTTTTCACGACATACGCCTATTAAGATAGGGGCTAGCCAGTAAACCTGTTTCTTTAGGAGCCTAATGAATTTTGTCTCCCAGATTTTCCTTGGAAAAAGAATTTGAACTATTCGTCTTTTAAGTATCCTTGACCATATATAATGAGAAAGGCAATTTCACATACCAAAACGTATTTTTCTACGATAACCCCTCAAGACAAACCACACGAGAACCAACCAACAAAAAATTAAAAATTCCAACACCTGGACAGGATTTAAAACACGTGAACCCAAATTCTCGGAAAATCTAACCCTTTGCTTTTTACTTACCCAAACCACCTTAACCAAGAAATCCCTGATTGATGTCCACAAAAAAGACATAATGTATTATGGCACCCCATTGAAAATGGGGTTTAAAGCTGGGAAGAAAGGAGGAAGAAGAAGAAGAAGAAGAAGAAAAGAATCATATTTCCCGTCGTTGAGTTTGGACTTGATTATCCGCCTTAAGTCTTCCCCTGCCATATTATTCTTGTTCCTGATCATGTCCTTCGAATTCTTCTTTGTTTTTATATATCCAATTCTTTAACTTATTCCCAGGTATTTGTATCAATGTCCTCCATCTGTGTTTGTATTATTTCCCATTTGGTAGGTTTTCATCCCTTCAAGTCGCTTGTCACTTTGCCTTTTCGAATGCGTGATCAACGGTACATTCTTTTTCTTATTCCAAAACTCCATCCCTCGAATATCCCTAGGTACAAAATCCTTGCAGTCTGGATTAGAGGGTATCTAATATTATTGATTTTTATTATTTATTATTATTCGTCCAATACATCAAAAACCTATTCATATGGAACAAGCCCACTTGTTTCCATTCATTGAATGGAAATGGAAATGGAAAGTGCGGGTAGAAGGAAGAAGGGAAGACCAAGAAAGAGATTGGCGTGATTTATGTAGGGGAAGATATGTTATGGAAACAAAAGTAATTAACGAACAAAGATGCACAGGCACAGAAAATCGATGGACAACGAACTCATTCTCAATGGCGACCCCAATGGAAAATGGGTTAAGCTGGAAAGGAAAAAGAAGAGAAAGAAGAATCATATTTCCGGCGTTTAAGTCTTTTGGATTTGAGTAATAAGCCTTAAAGTCTTCTGAGCAATCTATTCATTTCCTGATCATGTCCTTACGTCTCTTTGTTTGGTTTTATCATATTCCACATTCTTCTATTACTCTCAAGAGTAATTTTGATATCCTGTCTCATATTGTTGTTTTGATGGTCATTTTTGTTAATTATTTATTATCTTCGTCAATACAATCAAACCCACCTAATTTCATATGGAAACAAGCCCCAATGGCATGGGCATTGACTTGAAATTCGACGCTTTCCAAAGGAATCTGGTGCTCCTATTCAAAGAAGCTAACAGAAAGAACTTGATCAGTTAGTTTAGAAAAAAAAAAAAAAAAATAAAAAAAAAAAAAAAAAACCAATAATAAAAGTAAACAGATTGAGTTTTGATTTTTACTTCGTGACGGTACCAACTTGTTCTTCGCATTAGAATTGAATTTTTTCGTTCGCAATTGGTCTTTACAAAACCCAGCATTCGGTGACGGAAGGAAATAAAACTTTGGCAAGAAAAATGAATTGGGAAGAAAGATGAATAAGAGAAGGAAAGCAATAAGTGTTTCTTACTTTATCTTTGATTTAACCCTGAGTATTAAGATACTAAGTCCAATCAATTTTTTATATTCGAACTTATTGCGTGACCAGTTTATATCTTCATTCTTCAGCAGCTCACGAAGTTTATACATTGAGTCTGTCAGAGAGAGAGAGAGAGAGAGTGAGAGAGAGAGAGAGAGAGAGAGAGAGAGAGAAGAGAGAGTCAAATAAAAGTCTCTGATGCTCCCCTGCAGCAACAGAGATTCATATATTTCCATTATTCGCATGGACCAACCACAAGACTGAATCATTTTGAGTCTAGAAAAATTGACCATGAGTCTTTCTGTGTCAAAATTTCCCTGAATGGTGAGTTTTCCGGATTTTAATTGAAGACTTCGAGCAATCCTTTTTCCATGTCATCATTTCCCTCATTAGTATTAGTACCATTAATTTGTTTGGTGTGTTTTCATTTAAATCTTCAGAAAAAAACTACAGCTTTAAATGTCACTGATGAAGTTTAAGATGCTTTACTCTCAAGGAAATTTTTTTTGAAATTTTTGGAAGAATGTGTAGGACTCTCTCAAATAGAATGAAAAAAGTGTAGCACCATGTTATTTTGTGCTTTTTTGCCTCCATAATGGATTGTAAGAGGTAGATAAGACATAAGGAAGTGAGAATTAACAGTTCCAGTCACATTTGCTCCAAAGGTATTGTTATCATCCGTTACTGTGGTTTCAAGCGTGACTCTACAAGAAAGAGGTACGGCAAGGAAGTTTTTCCTTCATGACGTCATATTCATTCGGAATTATCAGTCTGGTTTTTTAAACTCACTTCTTATTTTCCTTTTGTTAATTTTTGTTTATTATTTATCATAGTTTTTTTCTTTAATTTATATTCTCGATTTGGAAGGAAGAGTTTTATCGCTGGAGTACACGTTATGACCTTGCTTTAACTAATCTTGGTCTAACTTGGACTCACATCTTACTTTTGAGAAGTATCTAATGAAAGTGTCACCAAATGCCGCATATAAATGTTAGGTATTGTGCGTAAGACCTCATGTATTTATATCAGTGATAAAATCAATGCATCCTGTTTTAGGTCATTTGTCCTTCCTTGGCTAGAATTTTGTTCTTGGGTGTGGATATCTGCCTCTGCCAGAGATTGATCTCTTTTAGATAGAATGCTTCGTGGTGGTCGGTTTCGGTTTCCTAATATTTGCAGTTATGACTTGTGTCATCGACGGATAATCTCTTGTTTGTTGACTCTTTATAATTTTTATTTTAACAGAGATCTCCCACATTCCCAATTAATCCCTGATCTCCTTTTCCTGCAGAGAGCAACTAGATTTATTGAGCAGCAACACAAATATGCAGAAAATAAGCCTCGATATCGAACTTCTCAGCTCCAGAGGTCTTTTATCCCTCACACCGTTGGACTATGGAACGGTCTCCCTGAGGATGTGGTGCAATTAGATCCTCAAAAGTTCAAGCGAACATGGAATACTTTAGTATCCTAATGCAATACTCCTTTCATTCTAATCCTTTATATACATCTGTATGTAGTTAATTATTAATTCATTTATTCTTTTTTAATAAGAAATCTCTTTTCTCGATATTTCTCATTACCTTCTGTTATTTCTTTCTAATGAATACCATGTTCTTTGGTAGCATGAATTTCAGGTCAATGGCCTTGTGGCCTTTTTCCATATATGAATGAAAATAATAATCTAGTCATATTTTCTGATCCTTTTTTCTTGAAGAATACTTTGAAATGGATTAAGAGAAGAGAAGAGGATAGAAGAAGAAGAAGAAAACGAAGAAGAAGAGGAAAAGAGAGAGAGAAAGAGAGAGAGCGAGCAGAGGTTTTGCTATGACTTTTTCATAAAGATTGTTTATCCTCTTTTGTGGCTCTTTATGAAAGAGGTTCAGCTCTGTTCTTTTCTTCAAAGATTCTATAGATCAATAAAATCAATAGAAATATTGTAATAATACATGTTGTTAATTAAAGATGATGAAATAGATGACATGATTAAAAAATATAAAGTAAAATATGTGTAATACATAATATAAAAGCAATGACACTAAATAAATGATAAGATAAATTCATTATAGTTATAGAAAAGATTCTTTCAATTTCGATGTTGGCTTTCAGAAGATGAGGTCAATGAGATGCCAATATATTTTCTTATCAGTATTCAGAATATATTTGTTCAGTATGGGCAAAAAAAAGAGGAATATTGTTTCAAAAAAGGACTTTATTCACTTATATTTATGGCCAAAACATATGTCGGATCTTCACAGTTTTGCCTTAACCATAATATCGGCCACCATATCCACCAAATCCTCCACCAAACCCTCCAAATCCTCCACCGAATCCTCTGTGAATAAATCCAGGCTCAGCTTCGGGTTCAGCTACTGGGCTCCTCTTTCCTCGGTAGCCTCCGTATCCAAATCCGTGGCCTCCAAATCCTCCACCAAATCCTCCAAATCCTCCACCAAATCCTCGGTGAATAAATCCAGGCTCAGCTTCGGGTTCAGCTACTGGGGCTTCCTCTTTCCTCGGTAGCCTCCGTATCCAAATCAGTGGTCTCCAAATCCTCCACCAATCCGCCACAAATCCTCGGTGAATAAATCCAGGCTCAGCTTTCGGGTTCTGCTACTGGGCTCCTCTTGCTCGGTAGCCTCCGTATCCGTGGCCTCCAAATCCTCCACCAATCCTCCAATCCTCCACCAAATCCTCGTGGAACCAGGATTAGCTTCGGGTTCGGGTTCAGCAACAGGACCCGCTGCTACTACCCCGAAAAGGACCAAGGCTAAAGTGGCAGTAATCATCTGAAAAAAATTAAAACTTGTAAAATACCTGTTTAGCAATCCCTTCAAAAAGAAAATATTTTTCAAATTAATTTAAATGACTTTTTAGGCTGACTCTCTCTCTCTCTCTCTCTCTCTCTCTCTCTCTCTCTCTCTCTCTCTCTCTTACTTTGGATATCATCGTGCAGTGCTTGAGAGCCGACTGTGTTGAAAGGAACTCAGGGATCCCCTTATATACTGACTGAAGAAGGTCAAACGTCTTTCAGACGGAATTCGAAGTTCATGAGGCAAACAACCACGTCATCGTGAGTCAAAAACAATGATTAGTGTGACATTAACAGTAATTTTTTTCACTTTTTATGTCTGTTTTACTTAGGTTTGCTATATATGTATATTATATATATATATATATATATATATATATATATAATATATATATATTTATATATTACTGAAACACATATTTATATATAATAGAATATATATATATATATATATATATATATACATATATATATATAAATATATATATATTTGTATATATATATGTATATATATATTATATATATATATATATATCATATATACACACATATATATTATATATATATATTATATATATATATATATATTTATATATGTATATATACATGTATAGTTTATATATATATCATATATATATATATATATATATATATATATATATATATATATATATATATGTGTATATATATAATTCATTCTGTTTTCACTAAGATTATTATTGCTATTATTATTATTATTACTATTAGTATTATTTTTTTTAAATTGTATATCACAGTCATCCTATTCGACTGTGTGACTTATATAGTGTGGGATTCCGGGTTGCTTTCTGCCTGTTTAGGAGTCCATCACTTTTCTCAGTATGTGCTCTGTTTCTAGCAGCATACTCTACTGCATGAGTCCTGGGACTACTTCAACATCTAATTTTTCCAGGTTCCCTTTCAGGGATCTTAGGATTGTGCCTAGTTTTCCTATGATTAAGGGGACATTTTTCGCTGCCACATCCCATATCCTTCTTCTTTCTGTTTTCACGTCTTAATACTTATCAATTTTTCGCTTTTTTTCTCATCTAATCTGGTGTCCCATGGTATTGCCACATCAGTGAATGATACTTTCCTCTTGATTTTGTCAATCAACGTCATGCCCGGTATACTGGAACGTATCACCCTATCTGTTCTGATACCATAGTCCCAGAGGATCTTTGCCTGATCGTTTTCTGACGTCTTCACTGATTTGCAGATATTATGTAGGGGAAGATATGTTATGGAAAAGTATTTACGAGAACGATGCACAGGACAGAAATCGATGGAGACGACTCATTCACAATCGGCGACCCCATGAAAATGGGTTAAAGCTGGGAAGAAGAAGAAGAAGAAGAAGAAGAAGAATCATATTTCCGGCGTCGAGTTTGGATTTGAGTATCGCCTTAAGTCTATGCATATATTCTTTCCTGATCATGTCCTGGGTCTCTTTGTGTTTAATATATCCACTTCTATTATTCCCAGGTATTTGTATCCTGTCTCATCTGTGTTTGATGTTATTCCCATTTGGTAGCTTCATCCCTTCAATCCCAGTAACTTTGCCTTTTTGTATGTTGATGACGGAACATTTTTCTATTCCAAACTCCATCATGATGTCCCTAGGTACAATCCTTACAGTCTGGATTAGGGTATCTAATATTATTATTATTGTTATTATTATAATTATTATTGTTCGTCAATACATCAACCATATTCATATGGAACAAGCCCACATGGGCATTGACTTGAAATTCGAGCTTCCAAAGAATCTGGTTCTCATTTCAAAGAAGTAACAGAAAGAATAGATGAGTTGTTTGAAAAGAAAAATAACCAATAATAAATAAGCAGATGAGTTTTGATTTTACTCGTGAGGTAAATAGTTCTCGCATAGAATGAGAGAGAGAGAGCAGAGGTTTGGTTATGACTTTTTCATAAAGATTTCTGTTCATCCTGTTTCTTGACTCTTTATGAAAGAGATTCAGCGCTGTTCTTCTCTCCAAAGATTCAATAGATCAATGAAATCAATAAAAATATTGTAATAATACATGTTAATTAAAGATGATGAAATAGATGACATGATTAAAAAATACAAAGTAAAATCTGTGTAATACATAATTTAAAAAGCAATGACACTAGATAAATGATAAGATAAATTCATTATAGTTATAGAAAAGATTGTATCAATTCCGATGTTGGCTTTAAGAAGATGAGGTCATTGAGATGCCATATATTTTCTTATCAGTATTCAGAATACATTTGTTCAGTATGGGTAAAAAAAAAGAGGAATATTGTTTCAAAAAAGGTCTTTATTCACTTATATTTATAGCCAAAACATAAGTCGGATCTTCACAGTTTTGCCTTAACCATAATATCGGCCACCATGTCCACCAAATCCTCCACCAAATCCTCCAAATCCTCCACCGAATCCTCTGTGAATGAATCCAGGCTCAGCTTCGGGTTCAGCTACTGGGCTCCTCTTTCCTCGGTAGCCTCCGTATCCGAATCCGTGGCCTCCAAATCCTCCACCAAATCCTCCAAATCCTCCACCAAATCCTCGGTGAATAAATCCAGGCTCAGCTTCGGGTTCAGCTACTGGGCTCCTCTTTCCTCGGTAGCCTCCGTATCCGAATCCGTGGCCTCCAAATCCTCCACCAAATCCTCCAAATCCTCCACCAAATCCTCGGTGGAATCCAGGATTAGCTTCGGGTTCGGGTTCAGCAACAGGACCCGCTGCTACTACCCCGAAAAGGACCAAGGCTAAAGTGGCAGTAATCATCTGAAAAAAAAATTAAAAACTTGTAAAAATACCTGTTTTAGCAATCCCTTCAAAAAGAAAATATTTTTCAAATTAAACTTAAATGACTTTTTAGGCTGACTCTCTCTCTCTCTCTCTCTCTCTTCTCTCTCTCTCTCTCTCTCTCTCTGTCTCTCTCTGTGTCTCTCTCTTACTTTGGATATCATCGTGCAGTGGTTGATAGCCGACTGTGTTGAAAGGAACTCGGGTCTATATACTGAGTGAAGAAGGTCAAAACGTCTTTCAGACGGAATTCGAAGTCATGAGGCAAACAACCACGTCATCGTGAGTCAAAAACAATGATTAGTGTGACATTTTACAGTAATTTTTTTTTTCACTTTTCATGTACGTATATATTATATATATATATATATATATATAGATAATATATATATATATAGGGATATATTACTCAAACACATATATATATAAATAGAATAGATATATATATATATATATATATAATATATATATATATATTATACATATATACATATATATATATATATATATATATAATATATATAATATATATATATATATATATATATATATATACATGTATATATATATATATATATATATATATATATATATCTACTTTATTTATTAATATATATTTATAATGTTACATATTTGGTTGGGTTTGGCTAGAAAAAGTGGTTTTTAAACTATGGCTCACAACCCAATGTCGGGTTGAGGGATCAATTTTCATGGGTCGTAGGGACACAGGAAAATTATCACGCTTTCAGTGTATTTCAGTAACTTAATTGAATTATTCTTTTAACCCCATATTACTTATGTAATGTATATTCATCCTTCCCCCCCACCCCACCTCCTTCCTCCTCGTGAACCCAACCTAATTGTGCCATGGATCCCACTAGTTTAGTTTTGTGAATGAAAAGCAGTATGCATTATTTTTTTTTCAGGACTACCCCTACTACACCCGAATGGGTGTAGTATGGATAGTCCTCTAAGTCCTGTTTTAACCAATATACATATGGACTGCTTTAAAACTACTGTAATAAATGCAATAAAACCCAAAACCATGCTAAGGATGAGATATGTAGATGATATTATATCATTTTGGGATAATAGATGGGGCAATTTAAATTAATTCCTTTCAAAATTAAACGCATTAGTGACCAGTATCAAATTTAAAGTTGAATGGGAAATAGACAACAAAATTCCTTTTATTGATGTTTTAATAATTAGAGACACGACAGAATGCAAATTTACCATATACAGAAAACCAAGCTTCTCATTTTCATACATTTACTACTTTAGCTATCACGACATTCCTATTAAGAGAGGCTAGCCAGTAACCTGTTCTTAGGAGCCTAATGAATTTGTTCACCAGATTTCCTGGAAAAAGAATTTGAACTAATTCGTCTTTAAGATATCCTGACCATATAATTGAGAAATCAATTCACAAACCAGACGTGATTTTCTACCGACCCCCTCAAGACAAGACCAGAGAGACACCCAACAATAAAATAAAAATTCCACACCTGGACAGGATTAAAATGGTGACCCAAACTCTCGGAAAATCTAACCCCTTTCCTTTTACTTACCAAAACACCTTAACCAAATCCCTGATTGATGTCCAACAAAAGACATCCCCTAAGGACACAGGTGTTTATGAAATCCCTTGCCTGGACTGTCACCAATCTTGCATCGGTTTTACAAGAAAATCACTTCCCCAGAGATCAATTTAACATAAATGGTCAGTTAGGTATGGATAACAGAACTCAGTTATTTTGAACACAACCACAGAATAAACTGGAATTTGTCCCATGTAATTTATAGCAGCAGCTGTCGGAACACTAGTCAGATGACAGAATCGGCCTTAATTAAATAGAGACATGTAATGAATATCTCAAAGGGCCCATGGGATTCAGATGTCTTTGATAAAGTTTTTATTCAACCAACACTTAAAAGGGTTAAAGAAGGGTTATCAGTGGGAGTGACTTAAATTGGCTTACCTTTGGATGG
>NC_087201.1:80278913-80283913 GCF_015104395.2 Macrobrachium nipponense | reverse complement strand
AAAAATATTGTAATAATACATGTTGTTAATTAAAGAGGATGAAATAGATGACATAATTAAAAAATATAAAGTAAAATCTGTGTAATACATAATTTAAAAAGCAATGACACTAAATAAATGATAAGATAAATTCATTATAGTTATAGAAAAGATTGTATCAATCCCAATGTTGGCTTTAAGAAGATGAGGTCATTGAGATGCCATATATTTTCTTATCAGTATTCAGAATACATTTGTTCAGTATGGGTAAAAAAAAGAGGAATATTGTTTCAAAAAAGGTCTTTATTCACTTATATTTATGGCCAAAACATATGTCGGATATACACAGTTTTGCCTTAACCATAAATATCCACCATGTCCACCAAATCCTCCACCATCCTCCAAATCCTCCACCGAATCCCCTGTGAATAAATCCCCAGGTTCACTTCGGGTTCAGCCTACTGGGCACCTCTTGCCTCGGTAGCCTCCATATCCGAATCCGTGGCCTCCCAATCCTCCACCAAATCCTCCAAATCCTCCCACCAAATCCTCTGTGAATAAATCCAGGCTCAGCTTTCGGGTTCAGCTACTGGGCTCCTCTTTCCTCGGTAGCCTCCGTATCCGAATCCGTGCCTCCAAATCCTCCACCAAATCCTCCAATCCTCCACCAAATCCTCGATGAATAAATCCCAGGCTCAGCTTCGGGTTCAGCTACTGGGCTCCTCTTTCCTCGGTAGCCTCCGTATCCGAATCCGTGGCCTCCAAATCCTCCACCAAATCCTCCAAATCCTCCACCAAATCCTCGGTGGAATCCAGGATTAGCTTCGGGTTCGGGTTCAGCAACGAGGAACCCGCCCCTGCTACATACCCCGAAAAGGACCAAGGCTAAAGTGGCCAAGTCAATCATCTTGAAAAAAAAATTAAAACTTGTAAAATACCTGTTTAGCTATTCCCTTCAAAAAGAAAATATTTTTCAAATTAACTTAAATGACTTTTTGGGCTGACTCTCTCTCTCTCTCTCTCTCTCTCTCTCTCTCTCTCTCTCTCTCTCTCTCTCTCTCTCTCTCTCTCTTACTTTGGATATCATCGTGCAGTGCTTGATAGCCGACTGTGTTGAAAGGAACTCAGGGATACCTCCCCTTATTAATACTGAAGTGAAGAAGGTCAAATATCTTTCAGACGGAATTCGAAGTTCATGAGGCAAACAACTACGTCATCGTGAGTAAAAACAATGATTAGTGTTACATTTACAGTAATTTTTTTAACTTTTCAAGTCGGTTTTACTTAGGTTTGCTATATATGTATATATATGTATACATATATTTATATATTACTCAAAACACATAATATATATAATATATATATATATATATATATATATATATATATATATATATATATATTCGTATTTATACAGTATATATATATATATAATATATATATATATATATATATATATACATAAATTTATATATAGTATATATACATATATATATATATATATATATATATATATATATATATATATGTATTCTTGTATATATACGTACATATGCATACATACATATATATCTATGTATATATATATATTTATATATATATATATATATATATATATATATATATATATACACACACACACACACACACACACATATATATATACTATATATATATATATATATATATATATATATATATATATCATGTGTATATGTATAATGTTACATATTTGGTTGGGTTTGGCTAGAAACAGTAGTTTTTAAACTATGGCTCACAACCCAATGTCGGGTTGAGGGATCAATTTTCATGGGTCGTAGGGACACAGGAAAATTATCACGCTTTCAGTGTATTTCAGTAACTTAATTGAATTATTCTTTTAACCCCATATTACTTATGTAATGTATATTCATCCTTCCCCCCCACCCCACCTCCTTCCTCCTCGTGAACCCAACCTAATTGTGCCATGGATCCCACTAGTTTAGTTTTGTGAATGAAAAGCTGTATGCATTATTTTTTTTTCAGGACTACCCCTACTACACCCGAATGGGTGTAGTATGGATAGTCCTCTAAGTCCTGTTTTAACCAATCTATACATGGAATGCCTTAAAACTACTGTAATAAATGCAATAAAACCCAAAACCATGCTAAGGATGAGATATGTAGATGATAGTTATAAACATTTTGGGAGTAATAGGGATGGTTGGGGGGCAATTTAAATTTAATTCCTCCTCCAAAGTAAAAACGCACTAGTGCCCAGTATCAAAATATAAAAGTTGAATGGGAAATAGACAACAAAATTCCTTTTATTGATGTTTTAATAATTAGAGACATGACAGAATGCAAATTTACCATATACAGAAAACCAAGGTTCTCAATTTTATACATTAACTACTTTAGCTATCACGATATTCTTATTAAGATAGGCTAGCCAGTAACCTATTCATAGGAGCCTAATGAATTTGATCTCCAGATTTCCTGGAAAAAGAATTTGAACTAATTCGTCTTTAAGGTATCCTTACCATATAATAGAGAAAGCAATTCACAAACTAAACATAATTTTCTACCGACCCCCTCAAGAAAAGACCAGAGAGACACCCAACATTAAAATAAAAATTCCACACCTGGACGGGATTAAAACGGTGACCCAAACTCTCGGAAAATCTAACCCCTTTGCTTTTACTTACCAAAACACCTTAACCAAAATCAATAACCTTGTCCAAAAAAAAGACATCCCTAAGGGACACAGGCGTTTACGAAATCCCTTGCCTGGACTGTTACCAATTTTATATCAGTTATTTTCAACCATATAAATGAACATAACCACAGAATAAACTGGAATTTGTCCCATGTAATTTATAGCAGCACTGTCGGAACAATAGTCAGATGATAGAATCGGCCTTAATTAAATAGAGACAGGTAATGAATATCTCAAATGGCCCATGGGATTCAGATGTCTTTGATAAAGTTTTCATTCAACCAACACTGAAGAGGGTTAAAAATGGGTTATCAGTGGGAGTGACCTAAATTGGCTTACCTCTGGATGGATCTCTTGGTATAAATACCACCTTTTCTGTAACGTTTCTTGTTCATCTACCTGAAGAAAGACAGCATTCACTAAAATTTGGAATTCTCTCTATTTTTGCGTTTTATGTGCTACTTTTATTAGATGGAATTCAGTTGTAACAGAAAAAATTCAGTTGTAACAGAAAATTTTCACCAGTCAAATATATATATGTATATGTTTTAATTGTATATATGTATATATTTGTATACATGCACAAATAAATAATCAGGTAATATATATATATATATATATATATATATGTGTGTGTGTGTGTGTGTGTGTGTGATAATATATACATACATTTAATATATATATATATATATATATATATATATATATATATATTATATATATATATATATATACATACATACACACACACACACGCATTCTGTTTTCCCTAAGATTATTATTGCTATTATTATTATTATTATTATTATTATTATTATTATTAATATTATTATTTTTTTTAATTGTATATCACAGTCATCCTATTCGACTTTGTGACTTATACTTTTCTCAGTATGTGCTCTGTTTCTAGCAGCATACTCTACTGCATGAGTCCTGGGACTACTTCAACATCTAATTTTTCCAGGTTCCCTTTCAGGGATCTTAGGATTGTGCCTAGTTTTCCTATGATTAAGGGGACATTTTCGCTGGCCCATCCCATATCCTTCTTCTTTCTGTTTTCATGTCATAATACTTATCAATTTTTCGCTTTTTTCTCATCTAATCTGGTGTCCCATGGTATTGTCACATCAGTGAATGATACTTTCCTCTTGATTTTGTCAATCAACGTCATGCCCGGTATACTGGAACGTATCACCTTATCTGTTCTGATACCATACTCCCAGAGGATCTTTGCCTGATCGTTTCCTATCGTCTTGACTGATTTTCAGATATTGCCCCGGTACTCTGCTCTTAATTGTGACGCAGTCCTCTATGCTTAGTAGTCCTCTTCCTCCTTCCTTTCGTGTTATGTATAGTTTGTATTTGCTCTTGGGTGTAGTACTTTATTTATCTTCTTATCTTTCCTAGTTTCCTGGTCTATGCTGCGGAGTTCAGCTTTTGTCCATTCCACTACTCCTGCGCTTCATCTGATAACTGGTACTGCCCCTGTGTTTATGGCTTTCATCATATTTCCGGGAAAGTTTCATAGGGCGGTGGTCAGACCAGCAATGTTATATGGAACAGAAACAGCAAGTAAGAGGAAAACAGAGAAGAAGATGGATGTAGCATAAATGAGAATATTGAGATGGATGTCGGGAGTAAAAAGGGAAGATGGGATTAGAAATGAGTATATAAGAGGATCGACAAAGGTTGTTGAAATATTAAAGAAAATACAGGAGGGAAGGCTTCGATGGTATGGACATCTGTTACGAAGATAGGAACATCATGTTGGAAGACATACCATGGAAATGGAAGTGCAGGTAGAAGGAAGAAGGGAAAACCAAGAAAGAGATGGCGTGATTATGTAGGGGAAGATATGTTATGGAAAAGTATTAACGAGAACGATGCACAGGACAGAAATCGATGGAGACGACTCATTCACAACTGCGACCCAATGAAAATGGGTTAAATCTGGGAAGAAGAAGAAGAAGTAAATGAAGAAGAAGAAGAAGAAGACGAAGAAGAAGAAGAAGAAGAGGAAGAAGAAGAAGAATCATATTTCCGGCGTTGAGTTTGGATCTATTATTATTCCAGGGTTTATTTTTCTGTCTCATAGTGTTTGTTGTTATTCGCATTTGGTAGTTTCCTCCCTTCAGTCCTTGTCACTTTGCCTTTTTGTATGTTGATCAGGGTACATTTTTCTATTCCAGACTCCATCCTGATGTCCCTAGGTACAATCCTTACAGTCTGGATTAGGGTATCTAATATTATTATTTTTGTTATTATTATTGTTCGTCTATACATCATCCCTATTCATATGGAACAAGCCCACATGAGCATTGAC
>NC_087201.1:80268913-80273913 GCF_015104395.2 Macrobrachium nipponense | reverse complement strand
AGAAGGAAGAAGGGAAAACCAAGAAAGAGATGGCGTGATTATGTAGGGGAAGATATGTTATGGAAAAGTATTAACGAGAACGATGCACAGGACAGAAATCGATGGAGCGACTTCATTCACAACTGCGACCCCATGAAAATGGGTTAAATATGGAAGAAGAAGAAGAAGAAGAAGATGATGAAGAAGAAGAAGAAGAAGAAGAAGAGGAAGAAGAAGAAGAAGAAGATGATGAAGAAGAAGAAGAAGAAGAAGAAGAGGAAGAAGAAGAAGTAGAAGAAGAAGAAGAATCATATTTCCGGCGTTGAGTTTGGATCTATTATTCCTAGGTATTTGTATCCTGTCTCATATGTGTTTGTTGTTATTCGCATTTGGTAGTTTCATCCCTTCAGTCCTTGTCACTTTGCCTTTTTGTATGTCGATCACGGTACATTTTTCTATTCCAGACTCCATCCTGATGTCCCTAGGTACAATCTTTACAGTCTGGATTAGGGTATCTAATATTATTATTTTTGTTATTATTATTGTTCGTCTATACATCATCCCTATTCATCTGGAACAAGCCCACATGAGCATTGACTTGAAATTCGAACTTCCAAAGAATCTGGTGCTCATTTCAAAGAAGTAACAGAAAGAATAGATGAGTTGTTTGAAAAAAAAAAAAAATAATAAATAAGCATATGAGATTTGATTTTACTCGTGAGGTAACTAGTTCTCGCATTGAATGAGAGAGAGAGAGAGAGAGCAGAGGTTTGGTTATGACTTTTTCATAACCATTACTGTTCATCTTGTTTTGTTTCTTTTTATGAAAGAGGTTCAGCGCTTTTCTTTTCTCAAAGATTCAATAGATCAATAAAATCAATAGAAATATTGTAATAATACATGTTGTTAATTAAAGAGGATGAAATAGATGACATAATTAAAAAATATAAAGTAAAATCTGTGTAATACATAATTTAAAAAGCAATGACACTAAATAAATGATAAGATAAATTTATTATAGTTATAGAAAAGATTGTATCAATCCCAATGTTGGCTCTAAGAAGATGAGGTCATTGAGATACCATATATTTTCTTATCAATATTCAGAACACATTTGTTCAGTGTGGTAAAAAAAAGAGGAATATTGTTTCAAAAAAGGTCTTTATTCACTTATTTTATGGCCAAAACATATGTCGGATATACACGGTTTTGCCTTAACCATAATATCGGCCACCATGTCCACCAAATCCTCCACCAAATCCTCCAAATCCTCCACCGAATCCCCTGTGAATAAATCCAGGTTCAGCTTCGGGTTCAGCTACTGGGCTCCTCTTTCCTCGGTAGCCTCCATATCCGAATCCGTGGCCTCCAAATCCTCCACCAAATCCTCCAAATCCTCCACCAAATCCTCTGTGAATAAATCCAGGCTCAGCTTCGGTTCAGCTACTGGGCTCCTCTTCCTCGTAGCCTCCGTATTCCGAATCCGTTGGCCCCTCCAAATCCTCCACCCAAATCCTCCAAATCCTCACCCAAATCTCGGTGATAAATCCAGGCTCAAGCTTCGGGTTCCAGCTACTGGGCTCCTCTTTCCTCGGTAGCCTCCGTATCCGAATCCGTGGCCTCCAAAATCCTCCACCAAATACTCCAAATCCTCCACCAAATCCTCGGTGGAATCCAGGATTAGCTTCGGGTTTCGGTTCAGCAACAGGACCCCGCTGCTATACCCCGAAAAGGACCAGGCTAAAGTGGCAGTAATCATCTGAAAAAAATTAAAACTTCGTAAAATACCTGTTTAGCAATCCCTTCAAAAAGAAAATATTTTCCAAATTAAATTATAAACTTTTTGGGCTAGGCGACTCTCTCTCTCTCTCTCTCTCTCTCTCTCTCTCTCTCTCTCTGCTCTCTCTCTCTCTCTCTTACTTGGATATCCTGTGCAGTGCTTGATGGTAGGCCAAACTGTGTTGAAGGAACTCAGGGATCCCCTTATATACTGACTGAAGAAGGTCAAAACGTCTTTCAGACGGAATTCGAAGTTCATGAGGCAAAAACAACCACGTCATCGAGTAAAAACAATGATTAGTGTTACATTTACAGTAATTTTTTCACTTTTCAAGTCTGTTTTACTTAGGTTTGCTATATATGTATAAATATGTATATATATATATATAATATTCAAACACATAATAATATTATATATATAGATTATAGATATATATATATATATATATATATATATATATATATACTATTATATATATACGTATATTTGATATATATGATATATATATATTAATATATATATATATATATTATTATATATATATATATATATATTTACATATATATACATAGATATATATATATATATATATATATACATATATTTATATATATGTTCTATATATACATATATATATATATATATATATATACATATATATATATACTATATAATATATATATATAAATATATATATTTCAGTACATATACATATGCATACATACATTATATATCTTGGTATTATATATCTATATATTATATATATACGATATATATTATATATTATACACACACACACTCTATATATATATATATATATATATATATATATATATATATATATATACATATATATATAGATATATATATGTATATATATAATGTTACTTATTTGGTTGGGCTTGGCTAGAATCAGTGGTTTTTAAACTATGCTCACAACCCAATGTCGGGTTGAGGGATCAAATTTTCTTGGGTCTTAGGGAACACAGGAAAATTATCACGCTTTCAGTGTATTTCAGTAACTTAATTGAATTATTCTTTTAACCCCATATTACTTATGTAATGTATATTCATCCTTCCCCCCCACCCCACCTCCTTCCTCCTCGTGAACCCAACCTAATTGTGCCATGGATCCCACTAGTTTAGTTTTGTGAATGAAAAGCTGTATGCATTATTTTTTTTTTCAGGACTACCCCTACTACACCCGAATGGGTGTAGTATGGATAGTCCTCTAAGTCCTGTTTTAACCAATCTATACATGGAATGCCTTAAAACTACTGTAATAAATGCAATAAAACCCAAAACCATGCTAAGGATGAGATATGTAGATGATATTATAACATTTTGGGATAATAGATGTGGCAATTTAAATTAATTCCTTTCAAAATTAAACGCACTAGTGCCCAGTATCAAATTTAAAGTTGAATGGGAAATAGACAACAAAATTCCTTTTATTGATGTTTTAATAATTAGAGACACGACAGAATGCAAATTTACCATATACAGAAAACCAAGGTTCTCATTTTCATACATTCACTACTTTAGCTATCACGACATACCTATTAAGGAGGCTAGCCAGTAACCTGTTCTTAGGAGCCTAATGAATTTGTTCTCCAGATTTCCTGGAAAAAGAATTTGAACTAATTCGTCTTTAAGATATCCTGACCATATAATTGAGAAAGCAATTCACAAACCAAACGTAATTTTCTATCGACCCCTTCAAGACAAGACCAGAGAGACACCCAACAATAAAATAAAAATTCCACACCTGGACAGGATTAAACCGGTGACCCAAACTCTCAGAAAATCTAACCCCTTTGCTTTTACTTACAAAACGCCCTTACCAAAATCCCTGATTGATGTCCAACAAAAGACATCCCCTAAGGACACAGGCGTTTATGAAATCCCTTGCTTGGTCTGTCATCAATCTTACATCGGTTTTACAAGAAAATCACTTCCCCAGAGGTTAATTTAACATAAATGGTCAGTTAGGTATGGATAACAGAACTCAGTTATTTTCAACCATATAAATGAACATAACCACAGAATAAACTGGAATTTGTCACGTATAATTCATAGCAGCAACTGTCGGTACAATAGTCAGGTGATAGAATCGGCCTTAATTAAATAGGGACATGTAATGAATATCTCAAATGGCCCATGGGATTCAGATGTCTTTGATAAAGATTTCATTCAACCAACACTTAAGAGGGTTAAAAATGGGTTATCAGTGGGAGTGACCTAAATTGGCTTACCTCTGGATGGATCTCGTGGTATAAATGCCACCTTTTCCTTAACTTTCCTTATTCATCTACTTGAAGAGAGAAAGCATTCTCTAAAACATTAGTATTTTCTCTCTATATTTTTTGCGTTTTTATGTGCTCCTTTTATTAGATGATTCTGATGTAACAGAACATTTTCTCGTCATATATATATGTATATGTTTTAATACATTATATGTATATATTTGTATACATGACAGAAAAAAATAAACAAGTATATATATATATATATATATATATATATATACTATATATATATATATATTTATATATATAGTATATATATATTATATCTATATATATATATATATGTATATATATATATATATTCATATATATATGTATATATATATATATTATAGATGTATATATATATGTGTGCGTTGTATATATATATATATATATATATATATATATATATATATATATATATATATATAATGCATTCTGTTTTTTCTAAGATTATTATTGCTATTATTATTATCATTTAGTATTATTATTTTTTTTAATTGTATATCACAGTCATCCTATTCGACTTTGTGACTTCCCACCTACTTTTCTCAGTATGTGCTCGTGTCTAGCAGCATACTCTACTGCATGAGTCCTAGGACTAACTTCAACATCTAATTTTTCAGGGATCTTTAGGTTGTGTCTAGTTTTCCTATGATTAAGGGGACATTTTCGCTCCGGCCCATCCCATATCATTCTTCTTTCTGTTTTCATGTCATAATACTTATCAATTTTTCCGCTTTTTTTCTCATCTAATCTGGTGTCCCATGGTATTGCTACATCAGTGAATGATACTTTCCACTGATTTTTGTCAATCTACGTCATGCCCGGTATACTGGAACCGTATCACCCTATCTGTTCTGATACCATACTCTCAGAGGATATTTGCCTGATCGTTTCCTATCGTCTTCACTGATTTTCAGATATTGCCCCAGTACTCTGCTCTTAAT
>NC_087201.1:80251413-80263913 GCF_015104395.2 Macrobrachium nipponense | reverse complement strand
AGGTTCTCTTTCAGGGATCTTAGGATTGTGCCCAGTTTTCCTATGATTAAGGGGACATTTTCGCTGGCCCATCCCATATCATTCTTCTTTCTGTTTTCATGTCTTCATACTTATCAATTTTTCGCTTTTATCTCATCTAATCTGGTGTCCCATGGTATTGCCACATCAGTGAATGATACTTTCCTCTTGATTTTGTCAATCAACGTCATGCCCGGTATACTGGAACGTATCACCCTATCTGTTCTGATACCATAGTCCCAGAGAATCTTTGCCTGATCGTTTCCTATCGTCTTCACTGATTTTCAGATATTGCCCCAGTACTCTGCTCTTGATTGTGACGCAGTCCTCTATGCTTAGTAGTCCTCTTCCTCCTTACTTTCGTATTATGTATAGTTTGTATTTGCTCTTGGGTGTAGTGCTTTATTTATCTTCTTGTCTTTCCTAGTTTTCTGCTCTATGCTGCGGAGTTCAGCTTTTGTCCATTCCACTACTCCTGCGCTTCATCTGATAACTGGTACTGCCCCTGTGTTTATGGCTTTCATCATATTTCCGGGAAAGTTTCATAGGGCGGTGGTCAGACCAGCAATGTTATATGCAACAGAAACAGCAAGTAAGAGGAAAACAGAGGAGAAGAAGATGGATGTAGCATAAATGAGAGTGTTGGGATAGATGTTGGGAGTAAGAAGGGAAGATAGGATTAGAAATGAGTATATAAGAGGATCGACAAAGGTTGTTGAAATATTAAAGAAAATACAGAGGGGAAGGCTTCGATGGTATGGACATCTGTTACGAAGATAGGAACATCATGTTGGAAGACATACGATGGAAATGGAAGTGCTGGTAGAAGGAAGAAGGGAAGACCAAGAAAGAGATGGCGTGATTATATAGGGGAAGATATGTTATGGAAAAGTATTAACGAGAACGATGCTCAGGACAGAAATGGATGGAGACGACTCATTCACAACGGCGACCCCATGAAAATGGGTTAAAGATGAAAGAAGAAGAAGAAGAAGAAGAAGAAGAAGAAGAAGAATATTTCCGGAGTTGAGTTTGGACTTGAGTATCGCCTTAAGTCTCTGCATATATTCTTTCCTGATCATGTCCTTCGTCTCTTTGTGTTTTATATATCCACTTCTATTATTCCCAGGTATTTGTATCCTGTCTCATCTGTGTTTGTTGTTATTCCTATTTGGTAGTTTCATCCCTTCAGCCCACATGAGCATTGACTTGAAATTCGAGCTTCCAAAGAATCTGGTGCTCATTTCAAAGAAGTAACAGAAAGAATAGATGAGTTGTTTGAATAAAAAAAAAATAAATAAATAAGCATATGAGTTTTGATTTTACTCGTGAGGTAACTAGTTCTCGCATAGAATGAGAGAGAGAGAGAGAAGCAGAGGTTTTTTTATGACTTTTTCATAAACATTACTGTTCATCTTGTTTTGTGACTCTTTATGAAAGAGGTTCAGCGCTGTTCTTTTCTCCAAAGATTCAATAGATCAATAAAATCAATAAAAATATTGTAATAATACATGTTGTTAATTAAAGATGATGAAATAGATGATATGATTAAAAAATTTAAAGTAAAATCTGTGTAATACATAATGCAAAAAGCAATGACACTAAATAAATGATAAGATAAATTCATTATAGTTATAGAAAAGATTGCATCAATTCCGATGTTGGCTTTAAGAAGATCAGGTCATTGTGATGCCATATATTTTTTTTATCAGAATTCAGATTACATTTGTTCAGTATGGGTAAAAAAAAAGAGGAATATTGTTTCAAAAAAGGTCTTTATTCACTTATATTTATAGCCAAAACATATGTCTGATCTTGACAGTTTTGCCTTAACCATAATATCGGCCACCATATCCACCAATTCCTCCACCAAATCCTCCAAATCCTCCACCGAATCCCCTGTGAATAAATCCGGGCTCAGCTTCGGGTTCAGCTACTGGGCTCCTCTTTCCTCGGTAGCCTCCGTATCCGAATCCGTGGCCTCCGAATCCTCCACCAAATCCTCCAAATCCTCCACCAAATCCTCGGTGAATAAATCCAGGCTCAGCTTCGGGTTCAGCTACTGGGCTCCTCTTTCCTCGGTAGCCTCCGTATCCGAATCCGTGGCCTCCAAATCCTCCACCAAATCCTCCAAATCCTCCACCAAATCCTCGGTGAATAAATCCAGGCCTCAGCTTCGGGTTCAGCTACTGCTCCTCTTTCCTCGGTAGCCTCCGTATCCGAATCCATGGCCTCCAAATCCTCCACCAAATCCTCCAAATCCTCCACCAAATCCTCGGTGGAATCCAGGATCAGCTTCGGGTTCGGGTTCAGCAACAGGACCCGCTGCTACTACCCCGAAAAGGACCAAGGCTAAAGTGGCAGTAATCATCTGAAAAAAATTAAAACTTGTAAAATACCTGTTTAGCAATCCCTTCAAAAAGAAAATATTTTTCAAATTAACTTAAATGACTTTTTAGGCTGACTCTCTCTCTCTCTGTCTCTGTCTTTGTCTCTGTCTCTGTCTCTCTCTCTCTATCTCTGTCTCTCTCTCTCTATCTCTGTCTCTCTCTTACTTTGGATATCATCGTGCAGTGCTTGAGAGCCGACTGTATTGAAAGGAACTCAGGGATCCCCTTATATACTGACTGAAGAAGGTCAAACGTCTTTCAGACGGAATTCGAAGTTCATGAGACAAACAACCACGTCATCATGAGTCAAAAACAATGATTAGTGTGACATTTACAGTAATTTTTTTCACTTTTCATGTCTGTTTTACTTAGGCTTTCCGCTATATATATATATATATAGATATATACTATATATATATATATATATATATATATATATATATATATATATATATGGTTTTTTAAACTATGGCTCACAACCCAATGTCGGGTTGAGGGATCAATTTTCATGGGTCGTAGGGACACAGAAAATTATCACGCTTTCAGTGTATTTCAATAACTTAATTGAAATATTCTTTTAAGCTCATATTACTTATGTAATGTATATTCATCATTCTTCCCCCCCCCCCCCCCCCCCCCCAAACCCCCCCCCCCCCGCACCATCCTTCCTCGTGAACCCAACCTAATTGTGCCATGGATCCCACTAGTTTAGTTTTGTGAATGAAAAGCTGTATGCATTATTATTTTTTCTGGGCTACCCATACTACCCGAATGGGTGCAGTATGGATAGTCCTTTAAGTCCTGTTTTAACCAATCTATACATGGAATACTTTAAAACTACTGTAATAAATGCAATAAAACCCAAAGCCATGCTAAGGATGAGATATGTAGATGATATTATAACATTTTGGGATAATTGATGGGGCAATTTAAATTAATTCCTTTCAAAATTAAACGCACTATTGCCCAGTATCAAATTTAAAGTTAAATAGGAAACAGACAACAAAATTCCTTTTATTGATGTTTTAATAATTAGAGACACGACAGAATACAAATTTACTATATACAGAAAACCAAGGTTCTCATTTTCATACATTCACTACTTTAGCTATCACGACATAACACCTTTAAGATAGGCATAGCCAGTAACAGTCATCCTATTCGACTGTGTGACTTATATAGTGTGGGATTCCGGGTTGCTTTCTTTCTGCCTCTTTAAGAATCCCGTCCATCACTCAGTATGTGCTCTTGTTTCTAAGCAGCATACTCTACTGCATGAGTCCTGGGACTACTTCAACATCTAATTTTTCCAGGTTCCCTTTCAGGGATCTTAGGATGGTGCCTAGTTTTCCTATGATTAAGGGAACATTTTTCGCTGGCACATCCCATATCATTCTTCTTTCTGTTTTCATGTCGTAATACTTATCAATTTTTCGCTTTTTTCTCATCTAATCTGGTGTCCCATGGTATTGCCACATCAGTGAATGATACTTTTCTCTTGATTTTGTCAATCAGCGTCATGCCTGGTATACTGGAACGTATCACCCTATCTGTTCCGATACCATAGTCCCAGAGAATCTTTGCCTGATCGTTTCCTATCGTCTTCACTGATTTTCAGATATTGCCCCAGTACTCTGCTCTTGATTGTGACGCAGTCCTCTATGCTTAGTAGTCCTCTTTCTCATTCCTTTCCCGTTATGTATAGTTTGTATTTGCTCTTGGGTGTAGTGCTTTATTTATTTTCTTGTCTTTACTAGTTTTCTTGTCTATGCTGCGAAGTTCAGCTTTTGTCCATTCCACTACTCCTGCGCTGCATCTGATAACTGGTACTGCCCCTGTGTTTATGGCTTTCATCATATTTCCGGGAAAGTTTCATAAGGCGGTGGTCAGACCAGCAATGTTATATGGAACATAAACAGCAAGTAAGAGGAAAACAGAAGAGAAGAAGATGGATGTAGCAAAAATGAGAATGTTGAGATGGATGTCGGGAGTAAGAAGGGAAGATAAGATTAGAAATGAGTATATAAGAGGATCGACAAAAATTGTTGAAATATTAAAGAAAATACAGGATGGAAGGCTTCGATGGTATGGACATCTGTTATGAAGACAGGAACATGTTGGAAGACATACGATGGAAATGGAAGTGCGGGTAGTAGGAAGAAGGGAAGACCAAGAAAGAGATGGCGTGATTATATAGGGGAAGATATGTTATGGAAAAGTATTAACGAGAACGATGCACAGGACAGAAATCGATGGAGACGACTCATTCACAACGGAGACCCCATGAAAATGGGTTAAAGCTAAGAAGAAGAAGAAGAAGAAGAAGAATCATATTTCCGGCGTTGAGTTTGGATTTGAGTATCGCCTTAAGTCTATGCATATATTCTTTCCTGATCATGTCCTTCGTCTCTTTGTGTTTTATATATCCACTTCTATTATTCCCAGGTATTTGTATCCTGTCTCATCTGTGTTTGATGTTATTCCCATCTGGTAGTTTCATCCCTTCAGTCCTTGTCACTTTGCCTTTTTGTATGTTGATCACGGTACATTTTTCTATTCCAAACTCCATCCTGATGTCCCTAGGTACAATCCTTACAGTCTGGATTAGGGTATCTAATATTATTATTTTTGTTATTATTATTATTATTATTGTTCGTCAATACATCAACCCTATTCATATGGAACAAGCCCACATGAGCATTGACTTGAAATTCGAGCTTCCAAAGAATCTGGTGCTCATTTCAAAGAAGTAACAGAAAGAATAGATGAGTTGTTTGAAAAAAAAAATAACCAATAATAAATAAGCAGATGAGTTTTGATTTACTCGTGAGGTAACTAGTTCTCGCATAGAATGAATTTTTTCGTTCGCATTGTCTTACAAACCTTTCCTTGGCTAGAATTTTGTTCTTGGGTGTGGATATCTGCCTCTGCCAAAAATTGATCTCTTTTAGATAGAATGCTTCGTGGTGGTCGGTTTCCGTTTCCTAAAATTAGCAGTTGTGACTTGTATCATCGACGGATAATCTCTTGTTTGTTGACTCTTTATAAGTTTTATTTTAACAGGTTTAGAATGCTATACTCCTTGCATTCTAAACCTTTACTTACATCTGTATGTAGTTAATTATCAATTCATTTGTTCTTTTTTAATAAGAAATCTCTTTTTTCGGTATTTCTCATTACCTTCTGTTACTTCTTTCTAATGAATACCATGTTCTTTGGTAGCATGAATTTCAGGTCAATGGCCCTTGTGGCCTTTTTCCATATATGAATGAAAATAATAATCTAGTCATATTTTCTGATCCTTTTTTCTTGAAGAATACTTTGAAATGGATCAAGAGAAGAGAAGAGAAGAGAAGAAGAGAAGAAGAAGAAGAAGAAGAAGAAGAAGAAGAAGAAGAAGAAGAAGAGAAGAGAGAGAGAGAGAGAGAGAGAGAGAGAGCCGGTTTTCGACATGCTTTAAATGGATTGCCATGGCAAACGCTTTGTCTCGTACACAGGATTTTAGGCCTTGAGCCGAGTCCAACGAAGGTGCGCTCCTTCCAGCCGGTCGTTTAGCGTTGTGTCAAAGTTCTTGGGAAACTGGAAAGCGCCGACCCTCACTACACTGGCAATGATGATGTTGATGGTAATAAGATGGTGAATCAGAGGACCACGGCTGTAGGTTCATATCCAAAAATAGATGGTAGTCTGAAGCTGTTTTGATTCTAGAAAGGGCCAGTCTCTCTTTTTCTTTTTCCCTGAATGAACTTCCCACGGTGGGCCTAACAGTCACTGACCGGCAGGCACAAGGACCATAAAATGTACTACTCTTTTTTGCTTGGTACATTATCAATCTTGATTTATTGAACGAACGGAAAAGGGAATACTGCCGTAGTTGATTGAATTAATTTCAATTCTTGATATTCTGATATTCTGTAAGAGATATAGTGAAAGAACTTCCTGAATCTTTCTTTTACTCTTGAATCCGACAATCAACCAATCTGATCGTCCTGGCTGCTCTTCATTCACCGATCGCCGGATTATGAACACGAACAAAGTCTTTGAGTAATAATTGCAACAATAATCAGTTTATGCAAGCGAGAAAATGTGTTGCACAGTATGCTTATAATCACTTATTAACGAAAATTAAAGCTTAAAATCAACTCAAGCAACAATGTTCGATCTCATTTTAGTTACCTGAAAGGTAACACGGCCGAAACTGACTTGAGTGTCCTTCTTGTCAGGTTTTGAATCTTTCCATTTCCAGGCCTCATTTCACGCTTCCTGGACGGGGAAATTCCCTCACGAATATGAACCCTTCCCTCTCTTCAGTCATCCGCAGGACAAACCTTTTATCTATAATTATGTCAGTCAGGTTTCATTTTAAAGTCTGTGTGACGTGATATGCAATAGTTCACCTGCCTTTGGAGAAAGAAAGTAATAGTAGCAATATAATTTGGATACGGTTATTGTGTTTAAATGTAATAAGAGTTTCTGAAATTTTCGCTTACTCGGCGAGTAAGCCTACAAACTACTTTGTTGTTGTTCTTGTTGGGGGGTTAGGAAATCACTATGGAAAAGCCTAAAAGGGTCTAAAAAAGGAGTTTCGCGTTGAGTTACAAGATACAGGAATTTTGGGATAGGATATTTATGATTTATATCTTAGAATGAAGATGTGAAGAATAAATTATTCCTAATAAAATAGAGCGTATTTATCTTTATTTCCGTTGGTGAAACAACGCGCTATTTGACTGTAGATTTTAGCACGCTCCTTGCGTAAGCTGGAGGTCGGATCAGGTCTTTTTCTTCTGGCCAGCAACTGCCTCCCTTTTTTTCGTGACTAAAATACTATGTAGATAAATTTATCTCACACACGAGGAGACTTTTCATGTTAGGATAAATTTGGCGATTTCAGATTCATTCATTAGCATCCCGACTTCATCTTTGGAGGTTCACTGCTCTGTGACGTCAGTGAACTCCAAAGGTTCTCTGTTAAGGTCTGTCTGAAAGATCTTCCTGAATCTTTCTTTTACTCTTGAATCCGGCAATCAACCAATCTGATCGGCCTGGCTGCTCTTCATTCACCTATCGACGGATCTCTTAGTCACTGCCTCCTTCGTTATTGAAAAACTTTTCCTCCGGGTGCCGACATTTAGTTGGGCTATTTGGGTTATCTCTTCATAAATAACTGGTAATTTTGTAGCCGTCGTTTCAATAGTTCTTTATTCAGCTTTTTAGCAGTTGTAGCAACAGCGGTGGGGCGTTAGAGGAGTTTTGTCACTAACTGAAATAGTGAATTTCGTAGAAGAAGAAGACGAAGAAGAAGAAGAAGAAGATAATTGTAAGGCGAACTGAGTGACGTAGTGGGTACATTGCAAACTGTCGACTCACCTTCCAAAAAATGTAGTGATACTTGCTGACAAATTTCCTCTGCATACAAATCAATAAGAAAAATGATTGAAAAAACCATATGAAGCAAAAATGGAAGAGTTAGACTGCGAATGCCGATAATCAAAGTGAGTAAGTTCCCCTACACTTCTTTGTTGTAATTACCAACGAGGAGTTTTCTGTAATTCGTAACGTAGGTGCTTTCCATCGTCCAAGTAAGGGATTTCTCGCGGAATAAGAATACGGTTGCCGTCACAGATTAGGATCACATTTTCTTTAAACAGCCAAGTATGAAAACCCTCGAATAGATACATTTGTTTTGAAAAGGAGCCGAGAATTTTTTCGCTTGAATAAAGATAAAAATGCCACAAATTACCAGGTGAAAAATATTACTTATAAAAAGCCTGTATGAGACGATAAAACAGTTTGCTTGATTTCCCCTTTCAAAATAAGATTATCGCTACTAGTGAAGGGAGTTTACTAAATGCCATCGGCACCAGTGCCGGATGTAAAGTTGGACATAACGGGGAGGTGCCCAAGACCCGAACAAACTAAGTGCCCCTACAAATATGTCGACTTATCCTTACACCTTAGAACCTACCCACTAATACAAATTATCCACCGTTACTTTGTTAACAGATTCTAAGTTTGGGCTAAATGTTGAGTGAATCTGAGATTGTCGTAACTTATAAATACACGAAAAAAGTATGTTTCACTAAATTCATCAAGGACTGTGAGCCTTAATTTATGTAAAAGAGTCATTCCCCCAGGCAAAGAACGTGACGAAAGGCGCCTTGCCGAACGATTCAGCCAAAACCGCAGGGGTCAGGAGTGACGCCAGGCGGTAATAAGGGCACCGGAGTATAAGAAAATGATGCAATTTTCTGAAGGATAAAATGCGTCGCTCAGTTACGGTGCTTTGGGTCAGACTTTGGAAAAACTGTTGGAATAAAGAAATAGTCATTCAGAAGAAAATATATTCTCCTCGCATTTGCTCTGCGCTGACGTTATTTGGAAGCTAAAACGGGATTAACCGAGTTAAAATATTGACGCGTATTGCAAAATAGACATGGAAATTTATATAAGATAATTAGGTGGGTAAACACACTGATAGAACCTAACATTTAAGACTACACAATTACTGCTAACTGACACTGCTCGTTGAAATAACATTACACGGGTTTTTGACCTTCCAGCCATCAACAGCTTTACACTACCAGGAGTAACCATTCCACAGTTTAGCAGGGAAGAGACATCGTCGCTCCTGTACAGAAGAGGATTGATGACTAAACAAAACTAGTATCGTACAGTAACTAGAGAGATGCAGGTACTCAAGGCAACGTCGGACGTTCTCTATTGAAATGACTGTCTATAATAATTTTATTCAACAAACAAAGATTCCGGGAAGCTACTGACAACTAGGCAGGATGAAGAACAAACTGCTGATGGCAGAGCGAAAGATCCGAAGCCTGCGAATTCGCCGAGACCATCTTTACGACCATACAAGGCTTATGAAACCATCTTTTCCGGGAAGAGTTTGATATGTTTTCGAGTGCTGTGAAAAAGACAGCTCGAAATCAAAGATAATACAAAGATTGTCAAAAATATTTAGAATAATTTCTACACACAGTACTCCTTTCAGTGGGAGTAAGATACAAGATAGGCTAATCAATGGAGTTTCAGTTTGCTGGAATGGAGCTTTCATCGATAACTGGTCCCATTACTGATCAACTGCAGAGCGCTGCTTCATCTATAACAAGAACTGCATCATCCCCACAAAAAGCAGTTTAAATCTGAAACCCACCAATTTAATTTACTCATGTTAAAAGCTGCCCAAGGTTCCACTCAAGGAAAAGCCTGGTCTCAGATCCATTGCCACAATGTTTAAATGCGTACCTCATCACTCACTAGCTGTACGGGAGCCTCTATATTGAAAATGACTCCGTAAGTAGTTTAAGATCCGTTTTCAGGTATCATAAGGTACATTGATTTGATGGCAATTGTTGATAATCATTGTTTTCAGCATTTGCCAACCCTTACGCAGGCTCTCCGATGGGGAAAAATGCTTCGTTTTAGGGGGTGATGAAAATAATAACGAAAAAGGTACCGAGTTTCCAAGAAAACCGCCCCCAACTTGACTTCAGAATGATAAACCGAAGAAACCTTTTACAAAAACACGATGGACACAACTGGCTCATCTCCACTCGGAATACCACACACACCCGCCCGGTTCGTCTGGGTTCTTCTCTCGGTCTCTTGAACTCAAACCAGATCAGGTGAGAGATGGCTCAAGACAGGAATGAGGAAGAGGCGAATCAACTGAAGACAATAACTTCAAAGGTTATTTAACAGTTACGCTAAAAAAAAGAATTTTAATTGGTCGACTGTGCTTCAAGGAAACTTGTAATACTAGAGATACACCACGTATCAAATCAAAGATGACCAGCTCTTGTTTACACCCATGTGGAGGAATCTCTCGTTGAGAGAATAATTTCCCGGAATACTCATTTCGGTGGCCCTTCCCGTTCCTGTCAAGCTTCAGAATTCTCTCTCTCTCTCTCTCTCTCTCTCTCTCTCTCTCTCTCTCTCTCTCTCTCTCTCCATGATTTCTGTAACTTTCATCTTATAATTTATTGCCAGATGCCAGTATTTATATATTTATCTTCTTTACACAAATTCAGTGCTCAGAGCATGATCCAAAAACCGTTAGTCTAGTCTTTTAATGAAAGGTTCACAGATGAGGCCTGTGTCAAAATTTACCTTAAGTCTAATTTACACCATCAGGTCACAATTTCACTGGAAAATCCCAGCTCGATTAGCCTCTGCTGCATTGACCACGTTCTACTCTTCTGACACTTCAAAGATGAGAAATTCTGTTAAATTGCATCTCTAACTCCTTAAATGAAAATAATTTCATTCGACAAGAAAGAACAAAAGCACTAAACATATTTCGGATCCTGAATTTTATATATAAACGAACAAACGTTGAGAATATTTAAGGATTTTGCTGATTACCTTGCCACCGACAAAACAAAAAGAACCGAAAAAAAAAAATCCCAGTATACCTTGATCTCAAGGCAATAATGTCAAACTTCAAAATCGAGATTACTCAGCAATATATCCCGAACGCCACTTCTTTTCTTTATACTCTAACGTAAATCTTCTAATGACTCCTGTAATACCTTTGAAATTCTCGTAAATAGCAATAAGGTCTTGATAATATTCTGATAGACCCATTAGTATGAATTTCTATTGCAGTAATTTGATTAAAATCCATCATTACGGGACGGAGTGAATTGGACTTATAACAATGACTCAGAATTTCTAGGTTGAGTCATTCTTGAAAAGAGATACTTTGAGCTTAATAGATACTTATTTTTTTATTTCTGTATTTATCATTCTTCAGAATTATATAAAAAAAACAATAGAAGTCATCAAAACGAATAAAGTAATAATAACAATAATAATGATAAATTCCTAGTCACAATCATTATTGTTGTGAACAGTATTCAGTTAAAAATGAATGCAAAATTTAAACAGTTTTGCAGTATCATTCTCTCAGGTTCGGTGCTTGTTGAATGCCAGAAATCCAGGTGAGAAATAGGTTAATTGTTAAGAACGGTGTCGGAAGAACTTTTTCCCCCATCTACTTCCAGAAACCAAGGTCTATCCCTTAACATGAAAAAAAGACGCAACGGGACGCAGGCTTCGTGAGGCCTGTAATATTATCCTTCTAGCTTTATGGCGTAGTTTAGACCTGACTGGATGGATGATTTCAGTGGAGAGAGAAAAAAGAATCGTTTCAGGTTCAGAAATGACGCATTTCCGAAGAGCTAAGAGTTTCAGCTGCAGTTAGATTCTGGGTCTCCCCATTACTCGAGTTCTGAGAAAGGCGCCTAATCATTTTACTCGGATGTTTATAAACATATCAAATCTCCTGGGTGCAACAGGAAGAACCTTGGACAGGAGCATTCTTTGCAACGGACCCTCAAAAAAAAAAGGAAAAGAAAAAAACTCCTCTTCTATACTGACAATTAAAGCTGAAAAAATAACGGAATAATAAAAATATATATTTAGATATTTGAGTCGCAGAATGTAGTACGTGAATCGTCAGAACACCTTGGGGGATTTCCCAGGTTATTTTGATTGATGATGTTTTTCATGCTCTCAACACACACACACACACACATACACACACACACACACACACTCACACGCACACATATATATATATATATATATATATATATATATATATATATATGTATATATATATATATATATATATATATATATATATATATATACACACACACACACATATATATATACATATATATTAGATAATATATCTATATATATATATATATATATAATACACACACACACACATATATATATACATATATATATATATAATATATATATTATATATATATATAATGTATATATAATTTGTATAAGTCTCTCTCTCTCTCTCTCTCTCTCTCTCTCTCTCTCTCTCTTCAGACTGTCAGGAAAGGCTAATTAAGTAGCTAGTGTCTGAATATTTTTTTCCGAGCAAGACCTGAATATTCGCCAGCAATATTTCTGGACGTAACAGGTTAAAATTTTATTGGCAATTGTCCCATAATTCCACATCCACTCTGAGGAAGTCACGAATCGTGAGTCAACCGGTTTGGTTCTGGCTTCATAACATTCACTTACAGTATTTGGTAGACAACA
>NC_087201.1:80231413-80243913 GCF_015104395.2 Macrobrachium nipponense | reverse complement strand
GATTTGGAGGAGGCAGATGGTCAAAGAATGTTAGAATGGATATTAGGGGAGGCAGATGGTCAATGAATGTTAGAATGGATATTGGAGGAGGCAGATGGTCAAAGAATGTTAGAATGGATATTAGGGGAGGCAGATGGTCAATGAATGTTAGAATGGATATTGGAGGAGGCAGATGGTCAAAGATGTTTTTAGAATGATAAATAGAGGAGCAGGCAAGGGGGGGAATGGTCAATATGTTTTTTTTAGAATGGGGATATTGGGGGGGGGGAGAGGCATGGTCAAAGATGTTAGAATGAATATTAGGGGAGGCAGATGGTCAATGAATGTTAGAATGGATATTGGAGGAGGCAGATGGTCAAAGAATGTTAGAATGAATATTAGGGGAGGCAGATGGTCAATGAATGTTAGAATGGATATTAGGGGAGGCAGATGGTCAATGAATGTTAGAATGGATATTAGGGGAGGCAGATGGTCAATGAATGTTAGAATGGATATTGGAGGAGGCAGATGGTCAATGAATGTTAGAATGGATATTAGAGGAGGCAGATGGTCAATGAATGTTAGAATGGATATTAGAGGAGGCAGATGGTCAAAGAATGTTAGAATGAATATTAGGGGAGGCAGATGGTCAATGAATGTTAGAATGGATATTGGAGGAGGCAGATGGTCAAAGAATGTTAGAATGAATATTAGGGGAGGCAGATGGTCAATGAATGTTAGAATGGATATTGGAGGAGGCAGATGGTCAAAGAATGTTAGAATGGATATTAGAGGAGGCAGATGGTCAATGAATGTTAGAATAAATATTAGAGTAATTAAAAGTGTTTGAATAGAACAGGTATTTGGGAGTAGATACGATAATGGTGGTGACAGGATGAGAAAGGAAAGGTGAAGCAAGGAAGGTAGCAGAGTTTGTGCAAAAGAGATGGAAAAGAGGTGTAGTGTCTGTGGTGGCCATAGTCGTAATGCATAAAGGAATAGATGAGCCAATTCTCCTTTAGAGAAGAAAAGTATGGAAATCAAGTGAAAAATAGGCTGATGGTAATGAAATGAATTGTTTGCGTAGCATATTGACAAAAGAAGTTTTAAAAGGCCGGGAAAAGCAGCGATGAGAAGAACTCTAAAGGTTAGCGTAAGAGACAATAGAAATAAAAGGATTTTGAGGTGGTTTGTTTTGGTCGTGTGGAAAGAACGGGAGATGGTACGCTTCAAGATGGAATATGTTATTCCATCTTGGTACGCTTATCAAAAAGTAAGAGCTTTGCGAATATTCACAAACTCCATATTGCGTGACGCATTTTGCTGTTCTTTCATAAAAGAGATGAACCAAGAAACTACGATTGCGCCATTTCAGTCGCAGCCAGCTTGAAATTTCTCATTATGCTTCGAAAACAAAAAGTAAACTTTTGAAAAATAAAATGAGGGTCCATTTTTATTTAGCTTCATTTTATTTTCTATTTCTTGTTTCGTGCCGGATCTCTGTTATATCACATAAAGATGCCGAGTTATGGAACACGATGACCACTGAAGGATTCTTGGAGTCATTAGGAACTGGAAATTTTATATTTCCAGAGTGAACAAGTCACATCAGTAATCCGTTTTTCATCCCACTCCCGCCGCAGAAAAGGTGCTTCAAAATTCTTTGGTTATCAAATATTATATTACACACATACTCTCTCACACACACACACTCACACATAAACACACGCACACACAAATATATGTATATATATATATATATATATATATAAAATATATATATATACATTATATTTATATACTGTATATAAATTTATTTATAAACTTACTTGTACATTATACATACATATGTACAAAGAAACAAACACATATATGTGTGTGTGCGTTCATATGTACCAGGTAATCCATACTCTACCGAGTCATTGTCGGGAAGAAAATTTTGAAGCATAGAAAAATGGACTGCGGGAGCGAACACATCTTATTGTTCAAATCTATCATTTTATTCTTATGTCCCTCATTTCAACCGTTATTTTATCATATCAATCTCCTGATCTATGTAGAAATTGTAAAGCATACTAGTGGAGGGTTGGTAGAGAGACAGATAGACAGATTGAGTTAAAGTAACTGTAACTAGATTAGCTGAATGATACTTATTTTCCCTTACCTCTTGTATTCAATACCTTTTCTTTTATAAAAAAAAATCCTTCGATTAATAAAGCAATTTACTGAGACAACCTACTTAAAATACAGTAAATCCATATCACCTCCCAGCGAGGGAGCTAAAAACACTTTATCCTTCGGGAATTTATATCTGAAATTGAAGAACTGTGATATAAAAATTTATGTGAAAGTTACACGTGGCGCATTCGGGAGTCAGAAAGTCAAAGGTGGCGAGCCGAGCTTGCAACTGCCGCGTGATATACAGCAGATGACTCAGCAACTCAGCGGTAGACAAGGGAGTCATCGAATGTGTGAAGTATGCAATTATCATGCAAGGAGTCTGCTCGCTTTAAAAGTTTTCAGCTGTTAAACTGAACACAATTGTGATCCACGCAGGTGGCAAAAGGTTATGCCTGATTATGTTTTTTTTTTTTTTTTTTTTTTTTTTTTGAAATGGAGCATGCGCGGACTATTGAATGCTGGTGGTGTGCAATACAAGAGTGACTTATATGGAACTGTTGCTTATTGCCTAGATGATTATTCTGTTGTTTAGGATTTCTGTCTTTTTCTAGAAATGGGTTCTGATCCAGCGTCCCAGATTTGAAACCAGTTGTCACTTTTTTTCCCGCTCTTTCAAACTTGCACATTTATTCTTCCTACCTTCAAGCTGTGCGGTTCTTCGTTTGTTTTTTTCAAACCCCGCCTATCATTTCTTCCAAACCCCTGTCCCCGCTCTTTTTCTCGTTTATCCTTAACCTTTTGATTTTGATCCTTAAGATAAAGCGACATGTAAACTCGATCCGTTATCGTATAATAAAAAAACCTCACGCACACACACACACACATACACAATAATAATTAGAATGATTTCCCAGTCCTAGCACCCTGAGAGCGCTCGGAATGATATTACCCATTGATGGCCACCTGGCGGCATTCGCCGTGACTGCTGACCTTCGTAGGAAGCAAAGAACTACAGATTAAGACAAACCCGTTCTGGAAGGTAGAGAGACTTCGCTGGAAGTGGAGAGATGCTGAAGTCATCTAAATGCTTAGCATTTGCTATCGTTTGTCAAAAATAAAAAGATTATGGATAGAATGGACTATTTGGAATTTGGCCAAAGACCAAGCGCTGGGACCTAAGAGGCCATTCAGCGCTGAAACTGAAATTGAGAATGTAAAGGTTTAAAAGGTGTAACAGGAGGAAAACCTCGCAGTTGCACAATGAATCAATTGTTAGGGGAGGGTGGAAAGGAGAATGGCAGGAAGACAATATGAACGGAGGGATAGTGAATTGAATGAAAGGAGTTGGAGCAATTAGGGGCCGGAGGGACCTGCAAAGGACCTTAAGTAATGCTGACTGAGCACCTCGTGAGGCGCCAAATAAAATGAACTGGTTTTGTCGCGGGAGAAGTAAGCTCTCTTCCAGCGGTGTCGCCAAGATTTGGTTTTAATGTCTTTTGACAAGTTTGCGACCCCGTTTTTAGGAGCAGTTTCTATGCACGCGTCCTTCAGTGTCTGTTGCTCTGGTATATTCACGAATTTAAGCTACAATGGCGGGGATACTAGTATATCGAAAGGCCAAAAATCAACAAGGAATGATCCGACTTCCAGCCTTTCTCGGTCAGATAGCACGCTATATTTTATTAGAAATAATTGTTATGTACTGTTTAACATGCACAATGTTTGTTTTCTACAGTTTCATTTTAATAACTAAATCATAAATATCCTATCCGAAAATGTAGGTAAATATTAACTCAACGCCAAACACCTTTTTCATACATTTTTATGGTTCCACAGGGCTTTCTTAACTCCTCAACAACAACACAACAACAACCACCTAGTAACTTGCAGGCTTACTCCCCGATTAAGTGGAAACTGCGGAAAGTGAAACTTGGTTCTTAGGCTGAACAGCCGTGAATAGAGCACTTGCTCTAATTTTCCAGATTGCGCTTCTTCTATATGATTTGCAGTTATTACTTGATATTCTTCAAGAATTTAGGCATATAATATTGCGTAGTAGATATTCCATGTGGGTATGGAAGCAAATAATACGTTTAACTAGTTTTCATATTGGGCGACGATATCATTTATAGAGCAAATTTTATGAATCAGCTGCAAACATTCTCAAAATCAGATGACTGACCAAGCCTATAGTAACCTCGAAGATATTGTGCTGACAGTGACGCATCTAAAAGCACATTTTCCACATTAGTTTAGTTAACCGTTGAACCCAAAAATGAAAATAAAAAAAAATCATATATATATATATAAAGTCATGATTTTAAGGAATTCCTCGTACAAAAATTCCCAGAAATCCAGCTAAATATTTCTTTTAGATATTGAGTAAATCATTAAAGAATAAAAAGTGAAACAAGTTTTTGAAACAATTGTTACGGGTTTTCACTCTACGACGCTTAGTCAATAACAATGAGCCTAGAAAATTCTATATCGCTCGCTGTTCACGGGAAAATAATTGGCTAACTGTCGGTTTATATCTAACCTTAGGAAATACCAAAAACTGAGGTACACATAAAAACGTCCTTCACTGGGGAGGCGGCGGGGGAGTATCCTATTACCTGAAAGAAAAAAAAAAAAAAAAAAAACAGTGCGAGTTATGGCTGAGCAGTAGTGAGAGCGAAAGGTGGGGACGGGGGTCACTGGGTTTCGGTAGGGTTGTCGCTTGTTGGGAAGGGGGGGGGGGGGGGGGAAGATTTGAAGGAAAGAGGAAGGTGCTGTTGTGAGATGAGTGGGTGAGGGGCGGGGGAGAGATTTCAGTCTTGTCAAAACTAGGCCAGAGAGGTTTCGCATGAACCGCTATCAGTTTGTCAGGCTGAAGTCATCGCCTCCCACACAAAAAAGGACGCCAATAAAAAGGGGCTAGTGACAGTGACGAAGCGAAGATAGTCTCAAGGAAACAGGAGGTGTTTGGCCTAAAGTTGCAGTTACTTGCCAGTTTCATCAAAATGTCTCTCAGGGGACCACTTCAAGGTCGGCGTTTTTGGAAATAATATTGTAGAAGAAAAAATAAAAACACTGAAACAATATGAAAGAGACTGAGAAGTAAAAAGGTTTCGGTAGGTACTATATACGCAACTACGATTGTTGCTACGTCATGTCCGGTCTTTGTGAGCGGCCGATGTGTATCTGAACTCAGCGCGGTGTAAAATTGGCTCTCTTAATCCTTATTATCATGGATGAAAGTCTTTTTTTTCTCTCTCTCTCTCTTGGTGCAATTTAGACCGAACCTGCGCCATTTGCAGAAACGGCTATGAGTTAGATCTGGGGCGACTTTGCCTTCCTGATGTACAGTGTTGTTTATTTTATTTTATTTTATTTTATTTTATTTTATTTTATTTTCAGCAGGTTTGTTTGCACCCAAATCAAGCGGAATTGGAATGTTCTTCCTTTTGTCAGAGCAAATAGTAAATGAACTAATGAATTCATGATTGATTACAGAATTCTGTGGAAAACATCCACCTCATCCAAGAAACTGGAAAAATCTCTGGAAGTGTATCCAATGAATATATCCCTCAAACTTCATTAAGACCCGTTCAATCGTTCCTGGGAAATCACCAGTACACAAACATACAAACGTAGGTGGAAAACCGTAAAAATATACCTTCGTATGGTTTAAAAATATAATTACAGGCGATGGGCTATTTCTGAGTTCGTAATACCTCAAGCCTATTATCATTATTTTTGAAATGAGTTCAAAGTAAACATTCTCGCTCGTAAGCAGCAGGAAGTCGCCAATTTTATCTCACCTGACAACTTTAAATGTAACGGAGGTATTGTGCACCTGTATGAGTTGCAAGCGACTATCAATTCCAAGTATTGTTATGACGCATATTATTAAACGCAATACCATTCAAAACATAAATAGTTGTTCTAGTTTTTTATATGTATCTTTTAGAAATATACATTATTACTGAGGAAGGAAATAATTTTATACAAAGGGTATATTTCCTTATTTTTGACCTGTGTGGGTGTGAATGTGTGTTAATATTTCCCAGGAACAGTTGAACGGATCTAGATAAATTTTGTAGGTGCGTTTATTAGATCACGTATAGAGTTTTTTAATTGTTTGGATGAGGTATATATTCTCAAACAGATTTCTGTGATTATTTTCTTATTTGTTTATTTACTATTAACTCTCACAAAAGGAAGAACATTCCAACTGCTCTTGATTTCCATGAAAAAAAAACCTGCTCTGAAAAAAAACCTATTGTACAAGACCAGGTTAAAAACGAGAGCACGAAGAAACCCACGAAATCCGGATTTTGCAAGTGGCAACAAGAAGGAACTGGTCGAGGGAAAGTTGACTTGTCTTTCGATTTCCCAGACATGGCCTGCGTTGAGGAAGAGGACGAGACACAGCAATTGAGCATCTCGCGGGAACGATGCCCGAAGTATTATTATCTACGGGTCGAGAGATGTTTAACAAAAGAGTAACTTGCTGAGAGAAAGAAATAAATTTTAATAAAGTGAGCCAAACAGAACAGTTCGGGAGGATGGTAAACTGGCTTCCAAAGTTTTGGAGCAGATTCTCATACAACGTAATAACATTTCGGTTGAATCATTTAAAGCGGGAAACATGAAAAATGTATTAACTTCTCACACTTACAATTAATAAAGTTAATGTCTAAGGAATTCCTAACCTCCCCCCCCCCCCAACAAAACAGTTATTCTGCAATAAAAAGATATCTGTTCTGTATTGGCTAATGCTAATGTTAATTTTGGCTCAAGCCACACGAAATATTATCTTATTGCTACCGATATAATTAATATTATATTTTTATTGCCAGGCCTAAGATATTATAGTCACTATCACTATTATCAATCACAATTTCAGAGTTGACAATGTTCCGCGATTACATAATGATAGGACAGCCATCCTATGTATGTTAGGTTACAATTCGACGAATTTTTCAGTCTTGATTTAATATCTTCTGAAGTCAACGTCGTCGATCTGCAAGATGAGGGAATAATAGTTTTCCAGCGCTGGGAGTAAATTCAGTGTGTCATTATAAAACGCGGTAACATATGTTAGTTGACTGGAACATTTGTGGTCCATTTTAGGTGTGAGGTCTAATGGACTAGTGCTGGGTTGTGGTCATTCAACTGGCTCTCTCCGAGTTTAAGCTGTTGCAGTATCGAGGGTGCACTGCAATACAGTTTTTCCCTTCCTTATTTACTTCGTTTCTTCTGATTGCTATTTTATACATTTCTTCAGTTTTCTTACGGCTACCTTTTGGTGACTTTTTCCTTCCATATTTAGTTATTTTCGCAGTCTGCTATTAGATACACCTATTCATTTTTCATACGGCTATCTTTTGTTGATTTCACATATTTATTATTCATGGCCTATCTATAACTGCGTTATTCGTACTTCTGAGGGACTCTACAGATTACTACTGAAGCGCAGAGAAAAGGGTTTTCCCTTGTTGATAACTGTGTAGGTGCTCAAAAGGTAGAACCGTCTGTAAGGGAAAAGAATATGATTGCATTAACTCTTTCTAACTGGGCCCTTACTACAATTAAGTCCAGGACTAAAAAGAAAGCTTTATCTTCATTCTTGTAACTACTGGAAATTTCCCAAGGCTGTGATTAAGACGTGTCATGACGGCCAGATCCAAAGCCGTCCGGAAAAACCTGAAAAGTATTGAAAGAGGACTACAATGTGTTCTCAGGGCTAAGGCAAATGGGACTGACTCGGTAAACCCGAGAAGAGCTTGTCAAACGAAGCGGAAATCGTTCAGGAATCAAAGCAGACATCTTGACTGAGATTGGGGCACTAGCAGCCCAACTGGCACAGTTCTGAGCACAATTACTGCGATCTTGGCTGGTTCGTTGCCATTACAAATGCTTTGCCAAAACATTATCTCCTGTTCTGAGTACCCTTCTCCCCTATATAACCCAGAAACTGGTATATGTAAGGATTGAACTTGTGTATAAAGGGTCTGTAGATAAAGTATTAAGACTTAATGAGATAAAGACGAGTATAAAGAGGCTAAAAATATGTGCAAATGACCTAGGTGCCAAATTACGTAATTTGATGCTTCTAACCAAAAGAGCTCGATTGGCAAGATAAGGAAGTGTCGGTTCACTGTCTGCTTCAAACTTAAGAGATTACATTTCTACTCTCTGCGAAGAAGTTAATAGACAAAAAAAAAAAAAAAAGAAAAAAAAAAACATTTACCCAAATGATCGAGGGGAAAAATTAACAAAGCAAAAGTGTCAAAACCAGGGGTAATGATAAAAGTATAACTAGAAAAATGGCGATCCAGAATATGACAAAGGGCAGGTAACAAGAAATATAAGTCTATTTATGTTATATTACAGGGCAGTAAAAGAAACTGTGATGCGGCTATTCCTAATCTCTTTGCCGTAACAAACCACGATAAGGAAGTACTACTGGAATATGATGCTGAAGGTGAGATAATGAATGGGGAGGTTACGTAGATAGTTATGCTAATTACGGGCCAAGGCAAACTAGCCTGTACCAGGAAATAAAGAGTGAAGGTGAAGGATATGGCGCATGGCGAGAATTGGTTTGGAAATCATTTGACTTCTTCGGGGTTCTGAAGACCGGAGCTAGACTGCTTGTGCGTGAAATACCATGACTTCCAGTTCTCTCTCTCTCTCTCTCTCTCTCTCTCTCTCTCTCTCTCTCTCTCTACAGTTTAAATCCTTTTCTCTCCCTTTTTTCGAGACTCTCTCTCTCTCTCTCTCTCTCTCCTCTCTCTCTCTCTCTCTCTCAATCATATGATCAAATAACATAGCTTTTTCTAATGTTTTACAGAAACGAACTCAATCTTATGATTAGGATTCCTTGTCGAGTCCTTTCTTTTCAGCAGCTTTGAATCCATCCCTTTCTTGTGTACCTTTCCTATTCCTTTCATACCATTTAAATTTCAGTCCTTCCAACGTCATCCTAAAGGAGCGTTTTAGCAAAATACGAGGATTTCCTCATTTCAGCGTTGAAGTTCAAAATAAGAACAGATGAAAAAATGAGGCCCCAGAAAAGATTCGATCTTACTATGCTTGACCTCCATTAAGCATCAACGCCAAAACAAATAAAATGTTCTAAGCTAAAAAAAAAGTATCAAACAGGTGTGTCTCATTTTTCGTTCCTCTGATGTAATCGGTTTTTACAATATTTCGATGTAATTCAGACAAGAAAGTAAGGCTTCGGTGTGTTCCGCTCAAGTTATGCAGTTCGTGGACTATTATCAAGTCCGACCCTTTTTTTTTTTTATGAAAGATTTTACGTGACCATATTCTTTTATCACCTTGATCACATTATTTTCAGCTGGGAAGTATACACGCAGGTCAAAAAGATCACAACATTCTTTTAGTTTATTATGAGGAAAACAAAATTAAACTTTTCAACACAAGGACAGTGATTGGCTCTTGAGTATTTTTACATCATATCCATTATTTCCGTCGCGTTTGTAATACACGATTTACAGATAACAAACGTAGATTTCAGAACATTTATTCTTTTTCAGACAGAAAGCAGTTTATTTATATCCTCGTCTACAGAATTTATCTGGTTTCTCTCATGGAAGGGAAAAGGCCACAGATCAGGAACGGCAACTGGACCATGAAAAATAACTTACAGTCAGTCAGCGTTAAATTCCAGAGGTGGTGAGAGCTTGATCTCATTTGATCTCATTATGGAAAAGTTGAATATTCGAGACAAAAGACAAAACAGCGCTTTGAACACCGTTCTATCACAAGAACCACCCATATTATTATAATTATTGCCGTCTTTGTTACGTCGGTGGCCGGTAATGAAGTCACAGGAGAAAATGTCACAATTTTGGCTATGAAAAACATTCCCAGTAAAAAAAGAAAAAAAAAAAACACACACACACACATTAATTTACAGTCTTTTGTTTATGTCTTTACGCTAATCCCCAACGGGCTTCTACTAAACACGCCGCAAAGGGTTAAAACCCTCGTGGGTCCTTTTCTGGGAAATATTTGTGACTGTTTTTTGGTGACTTTTTCTGTGACTTTTTTAACCAATGATTTTTTTTTTTTTTTTACCTAGACTCGTTACGTCCACCATCCAAGTTAGAAGTAGGTAAAGTGTTCACCTGTGTGAGCATGCTCGCGCTCGCATGCTTGCCACAGAATATCTCAAAGAAGAGCGGGCACAATTAAATGGAACTTGATAAAAATTTCAATCAGTTGATCTTCTCGAGATTGTTAACTTTTGAGAGATATCTGGTCTAAGTCGCCGATTTGTTGAAATCAGGACCTTTTTACCTGTTTCAGAACACAGGATTTCGGTATTTTAGTCTTTGAAGCCAAGAACGTACTCTTTAGTATATTGTTTATTTTGCAGTTTTACTGTCAATGTATAATCAACTTATTCATTCACAGGCAAAAGTTCAGTTATTGAACTGGCCAGTTATTAAATTGTTATTTATTGTCAATAAATTCAGTCTTGTTTCCGGTTTACCTATTACTTTGATAAATGTATAAATATTTGCCTTTAAACCCAACATGTACGACATAATGTATTATTATACAATAAAAAGTAATATTTTTTCTGCCGAATTTATTACATATCATTCATTCACTTTGCACAGGCAATACTGTGTAAGAATATAAAATAAAAAAAACTTGAAAGAAAGACCATTAAAAACTGAATTAAAAGAGACGATTTGACGACCAAAAGAAAGTTTAAGTGAACAAAAACTCAATGAAGAATTTTTTTTTTCTTTAAGAGTCAGAGGAAGAAGGTCACTTATTTTAAGGTTTGTATATCGTAAGGATTTTCACTTCCCTTCAAAATCATGTTAGTTTTTGGACACTCAAGAAACTTTTTTTGTTAGCATAAATGATTCGCCTTCAGATCTAGTATTCAGAGATATATAACGAAAAAGTAAAAAGTAAAAAGTTGTCCAAGACAAGTGATGACTTTTAAACTGCAAAGACCTTAAATGTGGGGGACGAACTGATGAAAAGAATTTGACGTTTTATATATTGGAATTGAAATTGACCTTTCTCTCACACTTAGTACAATGTTATAGTTGAGCTGGTAAACAACAGCAACGAATGCTAACGTTAGCAATCTTTAAGCATAAAACATAATGGAATAGATGTGCCAAAGAGGTATTAAATTATCTATGGAAAGGAAATTGGCCTAATTAAAAAGGAGTGAGATCGTTCAGTCATTTAATGTGATGAAGTAATTCGTTTTGTGGAAGTAGCTGAAATACGAATTATGTGACTGTTGAGTATGTATAGTGACTGTCGCATACGAATTTTGTATTGACAATTCACAGGGTTAAAAAGATCCTATCAGAATAGAAATAATTCAACTAGACTTTTCTTGAATGTGCAGATTTATAAAACAGGAGCTACTTCGAAGCCCAATCATCCTATCGCTATCTGCGTTATCTGCTCCACGTCAAATTCACAACGTTTTTTAATCAGTTTTTTTATGGCTTAAAGTCAGTTGCAAAAGCCTCCAGCAAACAAGTAATAAATCAAAGAGAACACGTAATGATGGATTTCCTCAGATACAACACCAAGTGGTGGCTGGTCTGAGGAGGCCAGAAGCATATTCCCGAACTATGACCAAGTACTGAACCTTCCCTGAAAAAGCGGGACGCCATATCTCAAAAACTAACCATAGAATCTTCTTGAAAATAATCTAAATATGTTTCCAAAACCCAAATTACCTCCAAATTATTTCTATGAACTAACCTATTTAACACAACCGAACGTAACCTAACTTAACGGCAAAAAGCCTGGAGCTGGTGCAATACTAGTATACATCTCGGGAATTTGCAGCCCGGAATGACACCTGTAGAAAACAAGACTTTTTCAGGAGAAATGGCAAATTGTTCAGAGATCATGAAAGTGTAAATTGAAAGAAATAGATCTTAAACATTTTTCTTTTTTTGCAAAAAATTCCAGTTTGCCTAACGTAGACAAAAATAAATAACCAAAATGCATTGCTCGAGTGCTAATTAATTTGTTTGGAAAAAGTCTTTTTTTTATTTTTTTCCTCAAACTTTAATTCAGCTCTGAGTGACAAAAAAAATAAGAGTAAAACGTAAAAAAATTACTCATAGCAAAATCGTGGATAACTTCAACAGGGGACTAACAGGGAACTGATACCCAGATCATGATTTATTGATTCCTTTCATCTTACGAGACTATGAAACCTTTTCCTGCTCTTTATTGAACAGAGACACTTACAGAGTCAGATACAGAGAACGTGAAAACTTGATATCTAATTAACTGACGTCATTATGACGTCAGAGAGCTTAAGATATAATAGTGCCACAACAAGATAAGCCCTCAACGCCCCAGATTAAGTAGATGTGGACGAAAAA
>NC_087201.1:80223913-80226413 GCF_015104395.2 Macrobrachium nipponense | reverse complement strand
ATATATATATACATGTATATATATATATATATATATAATATATTATATATATATACAGTAAATAAAGAAAGAGAAAGAGAGAGTAATTTTTGCAGGAAGCGCACGCCATGGAGCAGCGTGGTAAATATTCAGAATGGCTGGTTTCAATTGGGGACTGCTGATGGAAGTGACTGTAGAGCGAGCGAGTAAGGAGTGCTCTTCAGAAGTCAAAATGAAAGAGAATGGAGCAAAAGATGACAGGTTGTGTCTTGTATGACTAAATTAAAACGAGTTCTTAAAAATAGACGAGAGGAGTAATACTTCTTTGTTCTCACGAGAAAATGGGGACAGAGGTAAATGTACGAAATATAGAAGCATTAAAAGGCCTAGCTTGCTGGGGATGGTACTGCGCCAGATTTTCAACTAAGATGAAGAAAAACAAATTTGGAAATGGAGCATTTTGGGTTTAAACATGGCAGAGGGCGTACCCAGCAAGTGTTTAATATTAATGAACCATGTGAAAAATTTTGAGAGAGTAAATATAAAAAGTTATATATATATATATATACGTATATATATATATATATATATATATACTATATATATATATATATATATATATATATATATATATATATGATATACGTATATATATAATATATATATATATATATATATATATATATATATATATATATATATATATATATATATATATACTTTGCATACATTGACCTCAGAACAAACTTGTCGCAACTTTTCCTTTTTCATGGGAAATTTCCTGAATTCATGATATTTATTTTAGACTTTGATTTTAAGTTTAATTCCCTCATTGGATGAAGAGGCATAGCTTACTGCCTTTTCGTGTCTCGTGCACTCGTGTCTTTCTTGTGTTTTCTAAAGGCTGTGTAATAAAGACAAAAGGAACGGGAAGAGAAAAGATAGCCTTCACAAGAGAGAGAGAGAGAGAGAGAGAGAGAGAGAGAGAGAGAGAGAGAGAGAGAGAGAGAATTGCTAAGACATACAAAATCAATATTTAAATAGCAAAGTTAATTGACGTAAATGAATAGTTATGAATAAAAAAATCCAATAAAGAATTATTCAGTAGTTCATGCACAAATCATCTGCCCAGCCAAAGATCCTTCGAAAAGAAGAAAAGTAGTGGCAGTTTTAAGTACGTGTTATGTTTAACCTTTTCCAGAAATACTCAACTGCCCCAGAATATTTCATTCTTAATCACCTTTTTTGCAGTCGTGAAATACCAAGGTATTCAAAAGGCCAGAATAATTCGATAATGAAAACAGAGGAAAAAAGAATGCCAAACTCGAATCTCCTCTAGCATGCTTCTGTGAGCACAAAGCTAATAATAATGATAAAAATAATAACACGAATAGAGAAGGAATGAGATCTACAATAGCATTACAGTGTAATGCAACAGTAGGTAACGTAGACGATACAGCTTGAAAGTTTACTAGCGTCTTCCCAACTCTCTTTTTTTTCTACCGCAACTGCGGCACAAAAAATAAACAGTATTCAACTTCCCGTTTTTTTTATCTAAATTTCTAGTGACTTATTTCTATTTAAAAGAAAGAAATCTACTTCTCACGATCATTCTGTTATCAGTGTTATCAGGTTATGGTATTAATAGAAATCTAATTTCCGATTTTTCTGTCTCTCATTGCTATCTGGATTACCTAAAACAGGTTTAACCTATATGCTATTCGGGTTAACAGCATCTTGTGAAACATAGGAATACTGATTATCATGCTTTCACATTTATCAAAAATCTTGGGTAATAATAATAATAATAATAATAATAATAATAATAATAATAATAATAATAATAATAATAATAATAATAATAATAATAATAATAATAATATATTGTGAGAAAGTGCAAGAGACCTGAGTAAAAACCCAGTTTAAACCTTGAAAACGTCATAACGGTTTCTGAAATAAACAAAATATTAAGGTTTACTTTTCAATTTGCACCGACACTTTAAAGAAAATGAATACCTCAGAGAGAGAGAGAGAGAGAGAGAGAGAGAGAGAGAGAGAGAGAGAGAGAGAGAGAGAGAGAGAGGTGAAGGAAGTTCATTTTAGACAAGGTTAGACAATAAGTAACACGACGTAGAATGTGATCAGGTTTGAAATAAGTAAAAATACGTGTGTGACGAAGCTTAATTCTATTTCAAAAGAAAACGGTTCAAATAAGAAATGTACTTCCGCTACATTTTTCAATGAAAGTTACTTTAAAGAACAGAAAGCTTTTGTTACATCAGAACGGCAATTACGAAACAAATGTTCTGTTGTTATAAAGGGGATTAACTGGAAATGATCAATTAACGACAAAAAAAGGAACTTTTAAACAGAAGAAGCGCTTCTCACTTCGTAGTCTTTCCTAAGGACTTTTTTTTTCTCTATTGCTATAAAAAAGTCACCCAAAAAATGACCTCGAAGCCAGCAATGATGAATAGTTAACGATGCAAAAAATGCAAGGCCTCCAGCAACATCGATCTTG
>NC_087201.1:80216413-80218913 GCF_015104395.2 Macrobrachium nipponense | reverse complement strand
TTTAAAGCAAAATTAAAACAATTCGATAGGTAGAATTGGCTTGACCTTACTGTCAATGTTTTTATCTTGACTCTTTTCGTTCTCAAGTGGAATATTTTGCTTTGCCGACCTTCCCCGTTCTTCCATGATGGTTCCGTATTACTGTCAGTTTCGGAGACCTATTTTCGAAATTGTGACATTTACCTAGAGTCAGACAGTGTAATATTCATGGTAATTAAATCATCGAACAGGAGGAAATGTCTAACACGTTTTCACTGTTTGCGCTCTTTTAGGGGAATTTTTTTTTTTTTTTATTTCCCATTCAATTGGTTCTTGGTGGACGGAAAGATCGATATAACAATTTTTTTTTCTTATACTTCATTTATTAACTAATTTATTGATTAACTTTGCGACTGGCGAGTTATTTGGGACTGGAACGACGCAATGCTTTGAATCTTTCGTTCTTCATCATGCCATTTCAGCAGTTCGGTCTTCGAAAGTATCGAAGTCATTCAGAAATGAGTCCAAGAAATATTTTGTTCCCTCTATCGCGGTTCTTTTGTTATCCTAGTTTCGAAGTCAAATTTCGGATAAGAATCGTGAGAAAATGGATAATAACAGCAGTAATAATGTAATTTTTCGTTGAGTACTTAGTAATAATTAAGACAGCAAAACATGAAGTACTGATGCGCAACTCATTAACATATTCCTAAGAGTAATTATCGAATTATAAGAATATGTTCCATCTGTATATAAAACGACCATTTGAAAGAAAACGATTATATCTAAGACTATAATGGAATTACAAAATGAAGTGAAACGTATCATTCACCATCAGGCTCAGATTCAGGAAAGACTCATTTGACTGACATGGGAAGAATAAAGCGAAGTCAATCACTCGTGAATGGAGGAAATATTATTATCATTATTATTATCATCATTGATGTTGTTGTTGTTGTTGTTGTGATAGGAAATTAGGAAACGTGTATGTAGAACAAGACTAAATCGATATATCGCGTAGGAATCTTTGAAAGAAATTTGAACAATAACTAAGCAACGGATCAAGATGGATGAAAATCAGAGAAAGAGTGAGATTAATATTATTATTATTCTTTTATTTATTTTTTTTATTTTTGTTCTATCACAGTACTCCAATTCGACTCGGTGGTATTTATAGTGTGGGGTTCCGGGTTGCACCCTGCCTCATTAGGAGTCATCACTTTTCTTACTATGTGCGCCGTTTCTAGGATCACACTCTTCTGCATGAGTCCTGGAGCTATTTCAGCCTCTAGTTTTTCTAGATTCCTTTTCAGGGATCTTGAGATAGTGCCTAATGTTTCCTATGAGTATGGGTACAATTTCCACTGGCATATTCCATATCCTTCTTATTCTATTTCAGGTTCTATTGATACTTATTATTAATATAATATATATAACTATATATATAATATATATATATATTATATATATATACTGGGTTTTTTTTTTTTTTTTTTTTTTTTTTTTTTGCTTTATCACAGTCCTCCAATTCGACTGGTGGCATTTATATGTGAGGTTCCGGGTTGCATCCTGCCTCCTTAGGAGTCCATCACTCTTCTTACTATGTGCGCCGTTTCTAGGATCTCTAGTTTTTCCAGATTCCTTTTCAGGGATCTTGGGATCGTACCTAGTCTCCTATGATTATGGGTACAATTTCCACTGGCATATCCCATATCCTTCTTATTTCTATTTTCAGATCTTGATACTTATCCATTTTTTCCCTTTCTTTCTCTTCAACTCTGGTGTCCCATGGTATTGTGACATCTATGAGTGATACTTTCTTCTTGATTTTGTCAATCAACGTCACGTCTGGTCTGTTTGCACGTATCACCCTATCTGTTCTGATACCATAGTCCCAGAGGATCTTTGCCTGATCGTTTTCTATCACTCCTTCAGGTTGGTGCTCGTACCACTTATTACTGCAAGGCAGCTGATGTTTCTTGCACAGGCTCCAGTGGAGGGCTTTTGCTACTGAATCATGCCTCTTTTTGTACTGGTTCTGTGCAAGTGCCGGACATTCGCTTGCTATGTGGTTTATGGTCTCATTTTTCGTATTGCACTTCCTACATATGGGAGAGATGTTATTTCCATCTATCGTTCTTTGGATATATCTGGTTCTTAGGGCCTGATCTTGTGCCGCTGTTATCATTCCTTCAGTTTCCTTCTTGAGCTCTCCCTCTGTAGACCATTGCCATGTGTCATCGCTGGCCAGTTCTTTAGTCTGTCTCATGTATTGTCCGTGCATTGGTTTGTTGTGCCATTCCTCTGTTCTGTTTGTCATTCTCTCCTTCTCTGCATATTTCTGGGCCTTCGTCGCTTTGCTTTTATCAGTCCTTCTTCCCATGCACTCTTGAGCCACTCGTCTTCAACTGGTTTTCAGATATTGCCCCAGTGCTCTGTTCTCGATGTTGACGCAGTCCTCTATGCTTAGTAGTTCTCTCTCTCCTTCGTTTCGTGTTATGTATAGTCTGTCCGTATTTGT
>NC_087201.1:80123913-80211413 GCF_015104395.2 Macrobrachium nipponense | reverse complement strand
CGTTTTATTTTTATTTTTTTTTCTATATTTCGTCTTGCTTTTTTCCTTTTTTCTATGTATATTCTCTGTCTGTCTGTCTGTCTCTCTCTCTCTTCCTCTCTCTCTCTCTGAATTTCCTTCAGTCTACGTTTTTCCCTTCACCAACACCTATTTCCTGTCTATACGTGTACGAAAATATTATATGATTGCATACCGTGGTCCAGTGGTTAGGATATGCCCGAAAGTTCTCGATGTCGACTCCCGAGGGAACCGGAATACTCTAAACATGTTCTACTTAATCTCATTAGAACTCGGTTCACCTAAACTAACCTGGGAATGCGTTCAAGGTCATTAGTCAACTGTGGTGGGTTGTAACCAGAATGAGGGTTTAGGACTCGCAACCTCATCGCAGAAAGGTAATTGAGAACTAGAAAACGAATCCTAATACACACACACACACACACACACCACACACACACACACATATATATATATATATATATATATATATATATATATATATATATATATATATATGTGTGTGTGTGTGTGTGTGTGTGTGTGTGTGTGTATAAATATATATACAGAAATCCATATACATATATCTTCATGAATATATATCTATATATATATATATATATATATATATATATATATATATATATATATATATATATATATATATATATAAAAGTGAATATTCGCATGTGTGTACGTTTGTTTGTGCTTGGCCGATCAAGACATATGTAAAGAGAAAGAGAATTCGAGAGAAACAGAATACAATACCATTTCCGGTATCGCTGTTGGCACTTATGATAGGCTCGCTACTATGGTTGCTTATTAAGTAAGGGCAGTATCAATATTAGTCAAATTAATAATACCTAAATATCACTGAAAGATTATTCAGGATTATTCACTAAAAGTTGACAGTTATCTTATTTTGTAAGATATTTTCTGCTTATACGTATATATGGAAGGGTTTTTGTTACATTCTTTATTTTCTTGCTAACTGTCAATTGACAACCAACTGAACAGAAATTCAGGCAAAAACGCAACAAAAATATAAAATACATCATATAATCAAAGAGTAAAATACTTCTCTTGTAAAAAAAAATATATAAATAAAATAAAAAAAAATAAAAGCGAAATTCCAGCGGTCGGATTGCCAGCTTGGCAATTGTTGTGCAATAAACAGCAATATGAGATAGCAGTTGACCGTATTTTATAGTTACTTCCTTCGCAGCTGCTTTTGGTGAGGTGCTTAATGCTGTTGCATTTCCTCCTTTGGCAAGGCAGGAAATGTTCATGCTGGTGTTCTATTACCAGCATAAATAAATAAGCCGATATCTGTCAAACTCTCTTATTGGGTATTTGAAGCGCCTGTAGATTTTGAGAATAAATTTAAAATATATACTTTTATGAAAACATTTGGTGTGATACTTGCGGTGACTAACCAGAATTAATCGGCCGTAACGTTTTTATCTGTGTCAAATATATCAAGGTTCCACCTGGATTCAGATTTCATTCGGCTTTGGAAGCCGAATATACTTTCGTTGAGCTTTCTAATTCAAGTGGACATTTTTGCGAGACCTTTCTATTTCGCTTTGTCCTCTTTGAGATCTTTCTATTTCAAATTTGCTTCATTGAGACATTTCTAAGTCTAGGTGTCCTCTATGAGACCTTTCTAATTCAGTTGTCATTTTGGAGACCTTTCTAATCTATGTTGTTTAATTCAAGTTGTCCTCTTGGAGACCTTTCTAATTCAGTTGTCCCCTTAAAGACCTTTCTAACTCAACTGTCCTCTCTGAGACCTTTCTAATTCAGTTGTCCTCTTTAAGACCTTTCTAATTCAGTTGTCCTCTTTAAGACCTTTCTAATTCAGTTGTCCTCTCTGAGACCTTTCTAATTCCAGTTGTCCTCTTTTAGACCTTTCTAATTCAGTTGCCATCTTGGAGACCTTTCTAATCCATGTTGTCTAATTCAAGTTGTCCTCTTGGAGACCTTTCTAACTCGATTGTCCTCTCTTGGACCTTTCTAAGTTTGTTGTCCTCTCTGGGACCTTTCTAACTCAGTTGTCCTCTCTCAGACCTTTCTAATTCAGTTGTCATCTTGGAGACCTTGCTAATCCATGTTGTCTAATTCAAGTTGTTATCTCTGAAACCTTTCTAATAGAGCTGTCCTCTTGGAGACGTCTCTAATGAAGTTGTTCTCTTGGAGACCTTTCTAATGAAGTTGTCCTCTCTGAGACCTTTCTAATTCAGTTGCTCTCTTGGAGACCTCTCTAATGAAGTTGTTCTCTTGCAGACCTTTCTAATTCAGTTGCCCTCTTGGAGACCTTTCTAATTCAGTTGTCACTTTGTGAATTTCATAATTGGAATTTCCCTATTTGAGACCTTTCTAATTCAAAATATTCTTTTTGCAATCTCTCTAAATTAGGCTTTAAATTTTTTTGATCGTCCTAATTCAAAATATTCTTTTTTAAACCTCTTTAAATGAAAGTATCCTATTTGTGAATTTCCTAGTTCATTTGATTCCTTTCGAGGTCCTTCTGATTAATGTTGTTTGTCCTTTTTGCATGTAGTCAGTGTTGAAGTTTCGACCTTGTATCACTCTTGGTTATGGACTTCACTTGCCATTATTACTTACATTAAAGCAGTACCTGTTGCTCAGACAATTCGTTTTCTTTAGTTCCTCCTTATGAAATGTGAAGTTCATTCTCACCATACAAAAATCATGATTTCCTTATGTGAGAAATGACGAGAAAATTAAACTTTGAAGGTAAAAAAATAAAATAAACTAAAATAAGATACGAGACGGGGAAGTAAAATATGTGAAATGAGGTACACGCCCTTTCATTTTGCCTGGATGATTACGGAGTTTTTCCCCAAAATTATTTTAAACCACAGTGTTGCCACGGAATTACATGACGCATGCGCAAAAGCGTCGGTCTATGAGTCATGTTGCCGCTCCCATAATTTGTCTCCCAATTTACCAATACTTGAGACCACTAAGATTGGAAACACTTACCAATTCAGTTTCACTCCTGGGTTACAAAACCTTCGTAGTGTAATATTAGTCTGAAAATAGTATATTGGAGGACTTATCATGTATGACTCACTTTAGGTGACATTTCCAAGGTAAAGAGAATTGATATTGAAGGTTAAACGGACGCTGGAATCGATCCCAACATCATTTGCTAAAGTTGGAATTCCCCCAAACTGGGTTACCAAAGAAAAACATGCATTAGGTTTAAAAATACATTTAGTAAGAACAACATATGTTGCCTAAGAACACAAGCAACAGCGTGGCCATCCTAGCATTTCTTCCTGATTTCCTCTGAATATTTAACTAGGAGACGACCTCACACTTCGATGTAAGTTACTGTAGTACCTTTTACGCTAAAGTAGCAAAGCGTGCTAACATAGCGACGGCAAAAGACAGCCATTATCTCGTCTTCAGTCTCTGATGATGTGCAATGAACATCACGGTATTCTTCATGCTCATCACGATGATGAATCACGACAGGAATCCCTCCCAAACCGCAAACGATTTATGTATCTTCTTTTCCTCTTCGCCTGACCACATCGTCGTCGTCATCATCATTTTCCTCTTCATCATAATAGCAGAAATTCTGCGCGTCCATTCATGAAAACCTGTTGTTCTTTGTTGCATATTTTGAAAAGCTTTTTTTTTTTTTTTTTTTTTTTTTACGAAGAAAACTACTTGGAGGGGAAGGATCTAGAGATTTTAAAATGGTTTTCATATTCTATTTACAGAATAATTCGAATGAATCATTATACACATGAATAATGTCAGTAACAATTGCACTTGAACGAACTCTCCTTCGCTCTTTAGCTCGTGTTTTATGCCGCATGGATCTTCTCATCGAGTCCAGGAATTTTTTTTTCCAATGATGGACGATAAGAAAATAGAAAAGGAAATGCGAAAATAATAAAAGCAGTCATCTGTCGAGCGATTTGTGGATAGTGCTCAGTTTTAGGTTGTAATCAAATTTTAAATGTCGAAAAAAAAAAAGGACTCGAAATTACACATGTAACGGGGAGTGAGAACGGAAAGGAGATTCGGCTTAAAGAATAAATCCTTATCTGTAGGTGTCTGCCTTCCTGCTGCATAATATAATAATAATAATTATAACGATAATAATAATAATAATAAACTAAGGAAACCCTGTACCGAGGCTATAATATTGACAATGGAAAGCCACAGTAGTGTTAAAAATATCTTTATGTTAAGGGTTAAAACCTTGTTCATGAATATATTTCTAACACTACTGTGGCTTTTAGTTATCATTATTATTATTATTATTATTATTATTATTATTATTATTATTATTATTATTATTATTATTATTATTATTATTATTATTACTGTAAAGAATTATTAAGTCAATCGTGGTACTACCAAAATTCATAAATACCTTTTCTAAAATGTCGCTCCTTTATTACAAAGCACGACTGATAAAAGATGGAGGAATGACATGACCAAATAACCATCGGTATTAAAAACATATTGAGCTGAACCAGATAAAAAAAAAAGATAAAAATAATAATAACGGTAACAGTAACCGCAAGAAGCCAGATATAAAAAGAGCGTAATTAAGCACCTGGCTCTTATTAATACTTATCAATTTACGTCAAGGTTGTGTTTCGTTTATGACTTAGTATGATGATAGTTTTAAAAACGACCGTTTCCGTTCGTTATTTTTCTTTTCCTTTTTTTTTATTTAACAAAGTTAAATGAGACAGTAACGTATGCCAGAAACATAATCCTCAACTTCATAGACATTATATACCGTCCATATGTCTGGACCATGTAAATTGGGAGTTTATTATGGTAGACTCTCAATATTACACATGGAATATATACATTATATACGTATACATATATATAACGTATTAACTATGATACACACACACATTCATACATACATACATACACACACACACACACAAATATATATATATATATATATATATATATATATATATATATATATATGTGTGTGGGTGGTGTGTGTGTGTGTGTGTGTGTGTGTGTTTCTGCATTCTGTGATGATGCTACACCCAGTAAATTCACGATATAATAAACGGGACGAATCTTTCGAAATACACACAATAGTCAATATCAACGTAATACTGTAACCAAAAAGAATATAAAATAGGTACGATACATACTGACTTTCGCTGACAGGCAAATTAATACGTAGTTGACCCGCTCTCTCTCTCTCTCTCTCTCTCTCTCTCTCTCTCTCTCTCTCTCTCTCTCTCTCTCTCTCTCTCTGCGTAATGTTCCGAAAATACTGAAAACTCCACTAATTAAGGAGGTGGACTTGTGTCAGTCTTGCAAAACTCACCATAGACATATAAACAGCTCAGTTACACTTATTAACAGATGAGTCTGTATTGAACTGAACTGAACTGAATATAGAATTTATGCCAAATGCCAAGCACTGGGACCTATGTGGTTTGACAGGTGTAACAGGAGGAAAACCTCGCAGTTGCACAATGAATCAATTGTATGAATAGGGTGGAGAGTAAGATGGAAGAAAGAGAATATGAAAGGAGGTACAGTAAAAGGAACAAAAAGGGTTGCATAGAGCCTTGATTAATGCTTACAGTGCACCGCACGAGGTGCACTGACGGCACTACGCACCCTACGGGACCGATGAGTCTGGGAACAGCAGCAACGTCAAAACTGTTCCTTAGAGAACCACGTCAAACCACTACTTCACGATTCCCTGAAGCGTAATGGGAAAGAAATGAAATATTTGCCTGATCTTCATGAATCCTTATCAGTTACCGAAAAGGAAAAATAATTATTAGTGTTCATCTCTAATTTTATACATTCAATCTATAGCATGTACATATTTAGTCTCACATTCGTGAATACGCGGCAAGTCTAACCAAGGTCTAGGTCTATACCTAGACCGTGTGTCTACCTACTAATCCGCTAAGATTGGCGGGGAGATTTCACTCTACTATTTTCAATAAAAAGAAATAACAACGGCAGCCACTATGACTACCTCTTCGATATGGTCATGTTATCACTAAGACTTGGCAATTTCGTTCCGTAAATAAATAGCTAGTTATATAACCATATTATCTATATATATTGTTTCTCCCACGTTAAATGTTTATACATACATACACACACACACTCACACACACAAACACACACATACATATATATATATATATATATATATATATATATATAAATATATATATAGATATATTATATATATATACCATTTTTCCGTGGAAACTCGCAAGGACAAGAAACTCATGTTTCCCAACAAAAACAAAATGCTGAGGGTGTTGCGCAACTATGAACACTGATGTCAAATAATTCACCCACGAAAAAAAAGAAAAACAAAAGGTAACATTATGCTACAGTTACAATGGTTACTTCCGGGGACGCCGTGATATTCCAAAAATACATTTTTGTGTCTAAGGCTGCTCCCCCTACAAGGACTCTTTTAGGATGGAATTCCCTTGACTTATTTATGGTCCTTAACTACAAAAAACTACGGGGGACCTTATGCACTGTCATAACCGTTTTTTTTTTCTTCTTCCTTTTTGTTTTACAATGAACGACGTTAGGCGACTCATTCTCCATATCAACAGAGCAAAAACCTTGCACTATGACTCTTTGAGTTATTCCCTACGTTACTGCAACTTTTTTTTTTTATCGTGAAATGGAAGAAAAAACATGTGGATAAAAACTTGCACATGGTCAGTAGTTCTTGCACACTCCCTTTTTTTTGCATTTTATTGTCCAACACGCTGTAACATTAACATTCTCTCTCTCTCTCTCTCTCTCTCTCTCTCCTCTCTCTCTCTCGTCTCCTCTCCATTCTCCTCTCTCTCTCTCATAAAACAAATGTCTTGTCTACGGTATTTATTCATATCAGTGCTGAACAAAGTGCAATGTATGAAAAATGTCTAATTTATAAAAAGAACTAATTCCAACTTATGACAGAGATAAGTCTAATTCATGAAAAAAATAAATAAATTCCAAAATCAAACCAGTAAAATGCGGAGTTCCTTTCTTGTCTGTCGCGTGGGTATGACGAGAAGTATCGAAAACTATTCTAATTTTCATTTTCAGAATAACGTCAGGATTCAAAATCTGTCGCGTCCTTTTTTGTCTCATGAACTAAATTTAACTTCGAGTGTTTTGACGAAATTCAGATGGAAGGTACAAGCATAATTGTCCCTTATTACTAAAATTACTTCTACCATTACTGCTAGTAATACCGATAGTAATAGTTATAACAACTAATCTTTATTCCCATCCTGCCAGAGTCTTCTTATCAAATCCCTTTTTTTATTTTTTTATTCTTAGGTTTTTGTACGGAGGCCTTGGCGCTCGTAAGCCTTGCATAGGTTTTATGGATTTTACCTTATTTTTTACATCACTGCCATTTACGGATACAAAGACCTTACATTTTACAAGTTTTGAATTTCCTTCATAATCTCTAGTTTCCTCCTGATAAACCTTACGTATTTCTGACGATCCAGTGCATTTCTTTAACAAAATCCAGAGTGAAGATTATCGCGAAGAACCCTTTGGATATTCTTATAAAACCTCAATTTGCTTTTTGAATTCTAAAGATCTGTGACTGATACAGGCTTTTCGAGAAGCGGTGAAATTTCTTAATTGACCCCAAAATTTACTTCATGAAACCTTATCTTTGTTAGAAGTTCAGATTACCTCAATTACAAAAAAAAAAAAGCAGTTTTCTTGCTTTGACAAAACCTAGATTTCCTTGGCAACTAAAGAGGTTACCAAGAGATATCTTGATAAAAAAAGATTTGCTTCCTTTGTCTCTAAAAGTTCTGAAGAAACCTTCGTCATTCAACTCATAGCTTACAGGAATCACACTAAAAATGCGAGTTGGTGTCTTTGACAGTTTTATTGTAAAGTAGCTTTGAATCTGCTAAAACCACCAGAAATCAATTTTCCAGACATAATTGTTTCCATCTGTTCTTTTCTTAATTAGATTTTTACTTTACTTCCAATAAAATTTTCTCAATAATTGATTTCCTGGCGGTCGGGAGATACCAGTATCGTCCTTAGATGAATTATTATTATTATTATTATTATTATTATTATTATTATTATTATTATTATTATTATTATTATTATTATTATTATTATGTGGTGTTCCCATCTATTCTAAGCTATAATAATAATAATAATAATAATAATAATAATAATAATTTTATTTGAAGGTTGATTACGTGAGACAGACGCTCTTTGCATTACAAGACAATGACAATACTCGCTTCCGATCATATGGCAAAAGCGCAGGGCAGCAGCGAAGCGGAGAGCACATCGGCAGGGCCAAAGACCTCTCTAGACCGACCTATGCACCTGCGAGCGTACAAATTGAAGACATGACGCCGTCGAACAGAAATTGACGGTCGCAAAACGTGCAAGATAATCGCCTGGCAATAAATTACGTCACAGGTGGAGAACTGTTATGTTCACCGACGCGTTAAGTATAAGTGGTGTAATGTCACCTACTATTTTCCCAGTACTTATTCGATATTTTTTTTTCTCTCTCTCTCAGCAAGCAAGGAGAACACGGGGCCAAGGTCCAAGCAGTCACATAAAATCACGAGCGTTCTTGCTTGTGTAATGGGGATTCTATTTCTTACACTGAAAGTTTTTTTTTTTTTTCTTTTTTTTTTTTCTTTTCTTTTTATTGCACCAGTTATGTCCTTGAATTTTCATCTGACATGATTAGACAAAGGAAATCCCCATGTTTGAAATGTATGTTTGTACAGGAAAAAATCGACTGGTATAACATAATATATTGCTCTCTCCTTGAATTCTCTCATTTCTATACTTGGACAGAATAGCCGGTCTTAAAAGAAGAAGAAGAAAAAAAAAAAACATGGACTGGAAAGAAAAATTGTTTCACGCTTAAATATGAAATGTTAAACTGAATTCTCTTGTTGACGTTGCAAAACTTTATTACGCATTTTTCTGTTTAAATACTCCTCTAATTTCGCTTCTTACTGAGTTTATTTTATACGTTATAACTTTTTAATAAAACTGATACAACGAATTCCTTTCAGCAAGTATCACTCCATATTGAAGGTGAGTCGCCAGTTTAGCAAAGTGAGTCTTCGATGCTCAGTGGGCCTTGTAATTATTACTTTCGTCTTCTTCTTCTTCTTCTTCTTCTTCTTCTTCTTCTTCTTCTTCTTCTTTTTCTTTTTCTTCTTCTTCTCCTTCTTCTTCTTCTTCTTCCGCGACATTCACTACTTTAGTCAGTGACTGAAGTCTTTCTTATCGGGAAAGGTGCCAGCTTTTAGACGTTCTGCTGCTACAATTGACGCTGATGAAAGTACTCGTAACACTGTTACTAACATTTGTTGATAGTGATAACACTATAATATCACAACTAAAGCCAATTATTTTGTGAAGAGATAACCAAAATAGCATAGTTCTACCTCGACAACGGAAAGAAGGGCTTTTAAATGGATAAAAGAACGATTCAGCTGGCTGAACCTCAGATTCAGCATCCACGGAAAAATGGAGAGGAAAACTAAATATTGATGAATCGGAGATCCTTAAGTTAAGCTTAATAAGAAATAACTCACGTGTGAGATAAATCTTTTACACAAAATATTCTAGTCCCCCTGACTATAAATGGGCCTAGACGAAGAAAAGAACAACATTACATACAATTGTGACACTGAAACATCGGAGCCGTAGCCAGGGGTGTGATATCCCAAGATATGTGCCATTTCTTTCTATATAAAAAATACGAGTAATGTGCTATATATTGCTAATAATAACGCTCAAACTTAGATCTTACAGATTACTACACAAAAGGAAATTATGAAGTATCTCTCAAGATGAACTGCACTAATCAACGTGCCTCTTTTGAGTTACATGAAAGTTACATCAAAGTTCGTAGGTCATCTTTGCCAAAGCAGTATTAAAACAAAAGAAGGGCTTTGAAGAAGCGGATGATGACCTGTGATAAAATTCACAATTAGGAAGAGTGGGATGGCAAGACGAAAATGAGATTCATAGTTGCTGCGTCAGGAGATCATTTTTGTAAATCCATGCATCTACATATACTCAGCGGTAAGTATTGCTAGTGGTGTCATATGGTTAAGTGTTCAATGTTACACAATTCTCGTTCACTATCTGATTCATCTATATTTTTACAAAAGAACGGGAAACCAGATATCTCTATCCCATAAGTAATACAGAAACCTACGGAAAGGACGCATATCATTCAATCTACGAGAGCACTGTTCATTGAGTCATTCCGTACCATGAATGAAGGTCAGGGAGACACCAAACGCCTGGAGGGAAGACTTGACGCTCTATACAGCTGTCAACGACAGCTAGGTGCATCATGGCTCAGTCCTGGAAAGAAGTGACTGTCCCTTTCTAGAACAAGATCCGCTGCATAACAGACTAAAAGGGAAGGCGTGCAGCAACATCACCCTCAACATTATCATCGCCTATGTTGCTATCAATTGAAGACAGCTCTTTTGGATCTATCACCATCGGTTTCACCGTCATCATCGCTGGTGAAGTGGTAGTCGGCAGCACTTTCCAGTTTCCCAAGAACTTTGGCACCACAGCAAACGACAGGCTGGAAAAAACTCACGTGGCTGGACTTGGCTCAAGGCCGCAACCCACGGGAACGATACTTAAGTTCTTGATCGTAACCATGTACTGGCTCCAACTGCGCTTTTTAGATTTTCTTGTGCTTTTTATTTTTCCCGTTGGTAAGTGAAAAGGTCATGAGAACAGTACAAGAACTTCAAGCGGTATTCTAGCGATAAATTCACGGACAAATCGGAAAAGGTCCGTGAGATAAAATTAAACAAAAGCAAGGTACAAAAAGAATGAAGGAAACAAATTTTTTGGGATTCATGAGCCGAATACCGGATGACGTCATCAGAAAAAGCTGTCTCTGCGTAACTCTTTTACAAAGCGTCACGTTAGAAACCGCCGTAATAGAACAACTAAGAAAAAGAGATGACAAAACCTCTGCAATAAATGTGACTCTCCTTGTTGCTCACTTCCTGACCTCACGGCTCCCTTTTCACTCTATTATGGAAGAAAAACAAAAATAACTTTTTATTAAGACTTTTCCTGCTCTTTTTAAGGCAGTTAAATCCTGTCTCGCAAAATATTGGAATAAGGATTCATGTGAGTCGACAATCGCAAGGTCTATTGGTGACATCAGAATCTGTGACCTTTCTCGGACATCTAGATTAAAGGACACCAAACGAGCCATTGAGATAAACGATTCAGTTAACACAGAATCATTAGAAATCTTGAAAAAATATCTGGTAAAGTCGTAATTCTGGGAATTTTCGCTTACTCTGGGAATAAGCCTACAAACTACTTTGTTTTTGTTGTTGTTGTTGTTGATGTTGAGAGGTAAGAAAGTCTAAAAAAAAGGTCTGAAGAATGTTTCGTGTTGAGTTAAAGATACAGGAATTTTAGAATAGGAGGTTCATGATTTATTTATTAGAATGAAATTGTAAAATTTAATGTGTTTGTTAAACAGTACAGAAAATTTATTCCTCATAAAATGTAGCGCATTTATTTTAATTTTCGTTGGTGAAATAACGCCCTATTTGACAGTAGAGTTTAGCACGCGCCCTGAATAAGCTAGGTGTCGGATCATGCCTTTTTACTCTATCACGAAGTACATATCATGAATCACATAGCGTGTATCCTGGTAACTGTTGCTCGACTCAAAATTCCTTATTATCCAGTGGTTGGTCAAAATATGCAACTGGCCTGCATTTCAAAACAATTTTTTTTTTTTTTTTTTTTTTTTTTTTTTTTTTTTTACAAAGGTCAAGGGTTTTCCAACTGATTTAAGACCCTTTTTGCAGCTGAATTAAAAAATACAGTTCATTTTCCTGGGTTACGTCTGGTTTCTAAGATATAGTCTATTCTATTCCAGCATATTTTTCCGAAATATCGCAATTATCCAAGCGTTTATGGGCTTTGTTTTTTGCAAAACTGGGTCGTAGGTAACCTTTAATAATTATTTTTGATTCTCTTTTCGGGTCTAGATGTGTGTAAAAATGGATCGGAAGTGTAAAAACCAACCTAATAGGTTCTGTTACATCTGCGGACATGTGATTCTTCCAGAGCATCAAGCAAAAATCACGGATTTTATGAAGAAGGCATATCAAGCTTACTTCGGAGTCAAATTATGGGACCAGGATAAGCCATTCGCTCCCCATATCTGCTGCAAAACATGTGTAGAGAACTTACGGGATTGGAGGAACAAGAAAAGGAAGAGCATGCCATTTGGTGTCCCAGTGGTGTGGAGGGAAGGGAAAGATCACTACTGCTACTTTTGCATGACAAATCTAAAAGGCATTAATCGCAAGAACAAGCACAATGTTCAATACCCTGATGTTCCTTCTGCCATAAAGCCAGTCCCCCATGGCCCTGATCAAATGTCACCATGGAATCTAGTTCTGACTCTGAATTACTTGGTCTGAAGTATGATGCTTTGGAATGGGGGCTTTTCATTGACTCATCTAACAGAAGTCTCAAGGCAGTTCCTCTGAATAACGGAAATAAGTTTCATCGATCCCTGTTGGGCACTCAGTTGAAATGAAGAATCCCACAAAAGCATGGAACGTCTATTGTCTGCTCTGAACTACCAGGAACATAAATGGTTGATCTGTGGAGATTTTAAAGTTGCTGGACTCACCCTAGGACTTCAAGGTGGTTACATGGAGTATCCATGCTTTCTGTGCTTATGGGATAGCCGTGCTGATGACCAGCATTATGTCAGACAGGAGTGGCCATCAAGACAAGAATTAAAACCTGGGTCACACAACGTTCTGTCCCACCCTCTGGTTGAACCGAGCAAGATATTGCTTCCACCACTCCACATCAAACTCGGTCTCATGAAGAACTTTGTAAAGGCATTGGACAGGGAAGGTAGATTATTTGTTTTCCTCCATCAGAAGTTTCACCAAAAAAACATGGAAAAACTTAAGGCAGGTATATTTGATGGTCCTCAAATAAGGGAACTCATCCAGGACGCTAGTTTTGATGATGCACTGAATCCTGCAGAACTCTCTGCCTGGTTGTCACTTAAGTCAGCCATTGCAAACTTCCTTGGCACCAACAGAAGTTCCCAGTATCAAAAGGTGGATGATGAGTTAATGGAGAATTTCCGCCAACTTGGTGCACGCATGTCAGTGAAAATGCACTTCCTCCAGTCTCATTTGGACTATTTTCAGAAAATTGTGGAGACTTCAGTGAAGAACAGGGTGAGCACTTTCACCAAGATATCAGTATTATGGAAGAACGCTATAAATATTCTGGCCGACAGCTGCTGGTGCCTGAAGAGGGATGTAGAATCTGCTCAGCGCAAACGGAAGTCACTGAAGAGACCATTCATCCATGAGTAGCTTCTTTAGTTCATTATACTCTTCTTGCTATCTATTCAAAATATTTTGTAAGCCTTCTGTGAATAAAACAGTCTAATATTTTCAATGCTGTTTCATTCACCTACAAATAGATCGGAATTTAGGATATTTTTAATGTGCTAATATTTCATTAACTTTATCTGGAGTAAAATGAGCATGGTTTTTGTATTCAGTGCAAAAAACTGGCCTAAAATCAGGTATTATATGTTAGACCTTGAAAACAGCGAAGGCAGTGATATATTGTCATTCAGGAATCGTTGTAAAAAGGCACGACGATACAAAAGGAAAAATGGTAATTATAATAGCATGGACAAAATTAATTTCATCCTAAATTTCAATGATACTAGTAATATTAAACAATTTAATAAAAAAATAATGAGAGACCAAAGTTATTACCTTTAAAAGATATAGGGTCTCTCTCTCTCTCTCTCTCTCTCTCTCTCTCTCTCTCTCTCTCTCTCTCTCTCTCTCTCTCTCTCTCTCTCTCTCTCTCTCTCTCTCTCTCTCTCTCTGCTCGTGCCTGTCTGCCTTTAGGTACGTTAAATATTTTATCAGTCTACCTGGAAATGAAAGAGCGTAATATATTGTGATATAAACTGATCAGAAAAGAAAACAAAATGAAAGAATTACTTTAGCATTACATAATATTGATGCTCTGTGATATGTAAAGAAAAACTAGATCTGAACTTTACTTCTCTTATTCTCTTTACCTTCTACTTTTTATTGCCATTTTTTATTACAGTATAAGTGCTCCAGTTTGTAAGACATTGCTCACGATAAAATTAGTTTCCTGTAACACTCGTTTACCGTCTATTTACATAACATCATAGAAAATGTTTCAGGTCTGTGATCTAAGACTTATTGAATCAGTCAGACTTTGGTTTATCATTATGTTTTTTACTAAATTATTTAATACCGCTAGTAACATCGTAGTTTACGATTAAATAAATATTTCCAAGCTATTATATTCATTGTTGTTACTTTTCTAACGCCGTGCAATGAACTCGTTATGGAATTGAATGCAATGCAAATTTTAGGGCAAAGGCCAACCACTGGTGGTACTTAAGAAGTCATTCAGCGCTGAAAGAGAAATTTTGAGTGGAGCTTTTAAAGATATAACCAGAAGTAAACCTTGTAGTTGCCCTAATAAAAAATTATTGGAGGGGGGAGGGGTGTAGAAAGTAGGATGGAAGAAAGAAAACATGAATGGAGGTTCAGTAAAAGGAATGCAAATGGTTGCAGTGAGGTGAACTTTCGGGACACCCTCCTACGCTGAAGAACTCGTCATGAGATCAGTTTTCCTTTGACGTCCCTCTGAAGAAGGCAGAAAGTTGACATCAGCAAACGATGGAAAGCAAAACACAATTGTACATCACAAACAGATATTCATTGTTCACAGCAAAGTTTTTATTATGCTTCTTTCTTTGACTAGTCTTAGCGAATGTCTAAAGAATCTTGGTCAATTTATGAATTTATGAGTTTTTATGTGCGATATTATTCAATAACAGAATAATGGTGTCTTTTTTTTCTAGACACGATGCAGATGTATAAATGTACTGAAGAAGCCATGTATCCATATTAGAAATCGAAAAATATGTTTTCGTCAGTTTTACTTTTGATGAGAGTGAAAGTAAAGAAATTGGATCCGGTAGAGATGAAAATGCTGAGATGGATGCATGGAGTGACAAAATTGGACAGGATCATGAATGAAAAAAAAATAAGAGGAACCACTAAAGTTGTAGAACTGTCAAAGAAGGCCCAGGAAACAAGACTGCAGAGGTGTGGCTATGTGACGAGAAGGGATGAGGCATATGGAGGGAGGAGAGTGATGCAGATGGAAGTGCCTGGTGGGAGAGAGAAAGAGAGGAAGACCGAAGAAGCGAAGGTGGATAGATGTATTAAAGCAGATCTGAGAGACAATCAATTGTCAGCAGACGATCTGTTTGGCCGAGCCAGGTGGAGGAAAGCTACAAAAAAAAAAAAAATTCGAAACCAAATCAAAATGGGAAGACATGCAGAGAAGGAAGAAGAGTTTTTAACTTATGATCTCGAGAAGGATCCTATGTTATGATAACATTCAAACCAGCAATGTTTCGTTAAAAAAAATCTGAATACCATTATGGCTTTTTTTATCGATACAAGAAGACGCAATTCTTTATTCAGGATCTTGATGGCCGTCTGAAGGACACTTGGCTTCCCTCAGTCAGTATATAAAGGGAACCCTGAGTCCGTCTCAGCACAGTCAGCTCTCAAGCACTGCACGATGATGTCCAAGGTAGGAACGAGAGAGAGAGAGAGAGAGAGAGAGAGAGAGAGAGAGAGAGAGAGAAATATTGAAAGGTCGACTGTTTTATCATGTAAATCATTCTTCTAAAGCACTTTGACTAGTTATCGCTTAACATTTGTGTAAACTTATCTTTGGATATTGACACATTTTCCTAATTATTGATTTTAAGAATATATAGAACTCTGATCATGGCATACATTACTCAGTTATAGAACAAGATTCTGGTCTATTTATTTGACTAATTTGGAACTGTACGTTATAACTGTATTCCTAAAGGAATTTTCCATAAATTTTTTTTAATGTAATTCGAGGGTAGATTTTTTTTCCAATCAATTCCGATCTTTCAGTTGTAAGTGATGGCATCAAGAGTATTCCAGATAAGTGAGATTTCATACAACATTGCTGAAATATAAAATCACCATCATGTTTTACTATTTTCCCAAAAAACACCTGCCTATTTTATTCTTTATCTTACAAATCGTATACATACTTTTTTGCAGACGATCATTGCCACCTTAGCCGTGGTCCTTTTCGGGATCGTAGCAGCTGATCCTGTTGCTGAACCCGAAGCCAAAGCTGAGCCTGGATTCCGCAGAGGATTTGGAGGATTTGGAGGATTTGGTGGATTTGGTGGATTTGGTGGCCATGGAATCGGATATGGATACCGTGGAAAGAGGAGCCCAGTAGCTGAACCCGAACCAGAAGCTGATCCTGGATTCCGTGGGGGATTCCATGGAGGTTTTGGAGGAATTGGTGGATTTGGTGGCCGTGGATTCGGATATGGATACCGTGGAAAGAGGAGCCCAGTAGCTGAACCCGAACCCGAAGCTGAGCCTGGATTCCGTGGAGGTTTCGGAGGTTTCGGAGGATTCGGAAGAGGATTCGGTCACTTCGGTGGAGGCAGATATTATGGTTAGGACAACAATGTGGAATTCATCCTAATTTTCGTATGAACCTAAATAAAGAAGCATTTTGGAATTACGAATAACTGTTATTAACCATATCTATGAGCTGTTTATAGTTATTTAAAGATTTATTTTTAAGCAGTTAAAATGAGACCCTGCTAATCATTTTTCCCAGATATTAAAAGAAAGCTAGAAATCTCCAGATGAAACAACAAAAGAAAAGTTTGCCTGTAAATGATTACATCAAGATACTTACATGTTCTTGTCATGTGAATCTATAAAGTTGTAGGATAATGCAATTTCTATCATGAGAGTATTAAAATCTTTGAAAGTCCCTGAGAAGCCTGAGGAAGATTAGCAAGTATAATCCCTCAATTAGGAAAGCGTAAGCAAGATAACTGAATGCAGTCCCCAAGATCAAGGATCAAAATGTACAGGATGGAATACATATGTGTATTTGTATGAGATTTTAGATGCGATTGTAAATCGAATCATTTAGAGGATATTTTACTGAAGAACATGATTTTGTTTAAAATTATTATCTGTAAACATCGGCTTCACCATCACCATCGCCTGTTTGGTGACAGACGGTTCTTTCCAGTTCCCCACGAACCTTGGCACCGACTTTCTGGAAGAACCACATTTACCTGAACTGTGCTGAAGATCACAACCCACGAGTACGTTATGAAACAACAGTACGATACAAGCGTTCATAAGCGTAACCATTTGCGGCACTCCAAATACGATTTTTGTTTGTTCTTGTTTTGCTGGAAACTATTCGACAGGAAACGAAAAGGCCATGAGAATTTAGTTAGAACATAAAGCAAGTCGGAAAAAGTTTTCAAGGTAAATTCTCAACGAAAGAGCGGCACTGAAACTATAAAGGGAAGACATTTTTAGGGACCCATGAACTGACAGAAGCTGACACCCTCAGACAAAGCTGTATTTGCCTAACTCTTTCATAAAGCGTTACGTTAGAAACCACCATAATTAAACAACTAAGAAAAAGATGGCAAAACCTCTCCAATAAACGTGGCTCTACTTGTTACTCACTTCCTGATCTCACCGCTCTCTTTTCACTCTATTATGAAGGAAAAGCAAAAATAACTTTTTATTAAGACTTTTTCTGCTCTTTTTAAGGCAGTTAAATCCAGTCTCGCAAAATATTGGAATAAGGATTCTTTTGAGTCGACAATAGAAAGGTCTATTGGTGACATCAGAATCTGTGACCTTTCTCGGACATCCAGATTAAAAGGCACCAACTAAAACAATGATACGACGAGCTTTGAGATAAATATTTCAGTAAAAACAAAATCATTAGAACGCTTGAAATATCTGGTGAAGTCGTAATTTAGTGAATTTTCACTTACTCTGGGAATAAGCCTAAACCTACAAACTACTTTGTTGTTGATGTTGTTTGGGGGTAAGAAAGTCTAAAAAGATATGAAACAATCTGTTTCATGTTGTGTTAAAGATAAGGGGAATTTTAGAATAAGATATTTATGATTTATTAATTAGTATGAAAATGTAAAAAATAAATAATGTGCATGTTGAACAGTACATAAAAAATTATTTCTAATAAAATGTAGCTCATTTATCTTAATTTTCGTTGATGAAATAACACCCTCTAGTACAGTAGATTTCAGCACACGCCCCGAGTAAAGCAAAGCAAAAGATCATGGAAACTATTGCTTGACTCAAAATTCTTTATTCTTCAGTCATTGGTCAAAGCATGCAATGGTCATACAGGAATCTTTGTAAAATGGCAAGACGATAAAATTTCTAAATAATAAATATTATGGCATACACGAAATTAATTTTATCCTAAATTAGTGATACTAGTAATATTTAACAATCCATAAAAAATAATGATAGACCAAAGTCATTACCCTTAAATGAAATAGGGTTCCTCTCTCTCTCCGCGAGTTTGCTTGCCTTTAGGTACGTTAAATCTTTTATCAGTGTACCTGGAAACGAAAGACGGTGATAACTTATGATACAAACTGATCAGATAAGAAAACTGAATGAAAGAATAACTTTAGCATTACAGAATATTGATACTCTGTTCTTATTGGTATGTTGAGAAAAACTAGATCTGAGTTTTCCTTGTCTTATTGCTCTTTTGTTTCCTCTTTTTATTACCAAGTTTATATTTCATTATAACTGTTCCAGTTTGTGAGACATCGCTTACGGAAGAGAAATTTCTAGTGAATGTTTTAAAGGTTTAACCGAAAGTAAACCTCTTAGTTGGACTATTAAGAATTATTAGGAGGAGGTAAAAAGTAACATGGACGAAAGAAAATATGAACGGAGGTTCTGTAGAAGGAATGCAAATGGTATCAGTTAGGGGCCGAGGGGACATTGCAAGGAACCCTAAGTAATGCTTATAGTGCACAGAGTTAGGTGCTCTTTCGGGACACTTTCCTACGCGTTATGAGGTCAGTTTTCCTTTGACATCTTTCTGAAGAAGGTAATGAGTTGACATCAGCAAACGATGGACATCTAAGGACATCGCAACCAGATATTATTTACATCAAAGTTTTTATTATGCTTCTTTCTCTCATAAGTCTTAGAAAAATGTCTAAAAAATCTTGGTCAATTTATGAATTATTCTCCATATTTCACTTTTCAGTTTTTATGTGCAATATCATTCAATAATAGAATAAAAGAGAAACTTGTAATAATGATGTCTTTTTTTTCTGGACCCGATGCAGATGTATAAATGTACTGAAGAAGCTATGTATCCATATACTTTTAATGACAGTGAAGGTAAAGAAAGCGGATGTAGTAGAGAAGAAAATGCTGAGATGGATGCATGGAGTGACAAAATTTGACAGGATCAAAGGTGAAAAATAAGGAGGAACCACTAAATTCGTAGAACTATCAAAGAAGGCCCAGGAAAGAAAGCTGCAGAGGTGTGGCCATGTGATGAGAAGGAATGAGACATATAAAGGGAGGAGAGTGATGCAGATGGAGGTGCCTGGTTGGAATGAGAATGAGGAGAAGACCGAAGCGAAGAAACCAGAGATATTTTTGACCAAACCAGGTGTAGCAAAGCCGTCAGAAACATCGACCCCACATAAAAGTGGGAAAATAAGACTTTTAACCGATGATCTCGAGAAGGGTCCAGTGTTACGATTACATGTCAACTAGGAGTGTTTTGTTTAAATAAAAAGAGAGAGAGAGAGACAGAGAGAGAGAGAGACAGAGAGAGAGAGAGAGAAAATATAAATACAATATGGATTTTGTTTATTAATAGAAGGTGACGCAGTTCTTATTCAGGAACTTGATGGCCGTCCGAAGGACACTTGTCTTCCCTCAGTCACTATATAAAGGGATCCCTGAGTCCGTCTCAGCACAGTCAGCTCTCAAGCACTGCACGATGATGTCCAAGGTAAGAACGAGAGAGAGAGAGAGAGAGAGAGAGAGAGAGAGAGAGAGAGAGAGAGAACAAAGAATTTTGAGAGGCTGACTGTTTTATCTTGTAAAGCAATTTGACTACAGTTATCGCTTAACATTTGTGGACCTTTTGTGAAATTATCTTTGAATATTAACACATTTGCCTAATTATTGATTTTAAGGATATATAGAACTCTAATCATGACCTACATTACTCAGTTATAGAACGAAATTCTGGTCCATTTATTTGACTAATTTAGAATTGTACTTTATAACTGGATTCCTAAATGAATTATTTTCAATCAATTCAGATCTTTCAGTTGTAAGTGATGGCATCAAGAGTGATCCAGATCAGTGAGATGTCATACAACATTGCTGAAATATATAAAAAACACCTCCCTATTGTTTTCTTTATTTTACAAATCGTATACATACTTTTTTGCAGACGATCATTGCCACCTTAGCCGTGGTCCTTTTCGGGATCGTAGCAGCTGATCCTGTTGCTGAACCCGAAGCCAAAGCTGAGCCTGGATTCCGCAGAGGATTTGGAGGATTTGGAGGATTTGGTGGATTTGGTGGATTTGGTGGCCATGGAATCGGATATGGATACCGTGGGAAGAGGAGCCCAGTAGCTGAACCCGAACCAGAAGCTGATCCTGGATTCCGTGGGGGATTCCATGGAGGTTTTGGAGGAATTGGTGGATTTGGTGGCCGTGGATTCGGATATGGATACCGTGGAAAGAGGAGCCCAGTAGCTGAACCCGAACCCGAAGCTGAGCCTGGATTCCGTGGAGGTTTCGGAGGTTTCGGAGGATTCGGAAGAGGATTTGGTCACTTTGGTGGAGGCAGATATTATGGTTAGGACAACAATGTGGAATTCATCACTAATTTTTGTATGAACCTAAATAAAGAAGCATTTTGGAATTAAGAATAACTGTTATTAACCATATCTATGAAGTTTATAGTTATTGAAAGATTTATTTTTAAGCAGTTAAAATGAGACCCTGCTAATCTTTTTTCCCAGATATTAAAAGAAAGCTAGAAATCTCCGGATGAAACAACAAAAGAAAAGTTTGCCTGTAAATGCATTACATCAAGATACTTACATATTCTTGTCATGTCACTCTATAAAGTTGTAGGATAATGCAATTTTTATTATGAGAGTATTAAAATCTATGAAAGTCCCTGAGGAAGATTAGCAAGTATAATCCCTCAATTAGGAAAGCGAAAGCTAGATGCCTGAATGCAGTCCCCAAGATCAAATATCAAAATGTATCAGGATGTAATACATATGTGTATTTGTATGAGATTTTAGATGCTATTGTAATCCGAATCATTTAGAGGATATTTCACTGAAGAACACGATTGTGTTTAAAATTGTTATCTGTCAACATCGGCTTCCTCATCACCATCGCCTGTTTGGTGATGGTCGGTTCTTTCCAGTTCCCCACGAACCTTGGCACCGACTTTCTGGAAGAACCATATTTACATGAACTGGACTCAGGATCATAACTCATGAGTACGACATGACGCAACAGTACGATACAAGCGTTCTTAAGCGTAACCATTTCATGAGCACCAAATACGTTTTTTTTTCTGTTTCTTGTTTCGCTTGAAACTATTCGACAGGAAACGAAAAGGTCATGAGAGTTTAGCAAATCGGAAAAGTTCTCGAGGTAAATTATCAACGAAAGAGCGGCACTGAAAGCATAAAGGGGAGACATTTTTAGGGACCCATGAACTGACAGACGCTGACGCCATCAGTCAAAGCTGTCTTTGCATAACCATTTCATAAAGTGTCACGTTAGAAACCACCATAATGAACAACTAAGAAAAAGATGACAAAACCTCTGCAATAAACGTGACTCTACTTGTTACTCACTTCCTGATCTCACCGCTCCCTTTTCACTGTATTATGAAAGAAAAACAAAAATAACTTTTTATTAAGACTTTTTCTGCTCTTTTTAAGGCAGTTAAATCCAGTCTCGCAAAATATTAGAATAAGGATGCTTTTGAGTCGACAATAGAAAGGTCTATTGGTGACATCAGAATCCATGACCTTTCTCAGACATATAGATTAAAGGAGACCAAACTAAAACAATGATACGACGAGCTTTGAGATAAATATTTCAGTAAAAACAGAATCATTAGAAACCTTGTAATATCTGGTGAAGTCGTAATTTAGTGAATTTTCGCTTACTCTGGGAATAAGCCTACAAACTACTTTGTTTTGTTGTTGTTGTTGCTGATGTTGTTGTGGGTGGGAAAGTGTAAAAAGTATGAAAAAAGGTGTTTCATGTTGTGTTAAAGATAAGTGGAATTTTAGAATAGGATATTTATGATTTATTTATTAGTATGAAAATGTAAAAAATAAATAATGTGCATGTTAAACAGTACATGAAAATTATTTCTATTAAAATATAGCGCATTTATCTTAATTTTCGTTGATGAAACAACACCCTCTTGTACAGTAGATTTTAGTATGTCCCGAGTAAGCGGGGAGTCGGATCATGCCTTGTTTACTCTATCACGAAGCACATATCATGAATCACACAGCATAGATCATTGTAATTGTTGCTCAACTCAAAATTCTTCATTATTCAGTGCAATAGTCATCCAGGAATCTTTGTAAACTGGCACGACGATAAAAAATTTAAATAATAATCATAGTGGCATGGACAAAATTATTTTTATCCCGAATTTCAATGATACTGGTAATATTTAACAACCCCCAAAAAAATAATGATTGACCAAAGTCATTACCCTTAAATGAAATAGGGTTCCTCGCCCCCCCCCCCCCCCCCCCCCCACCCCTCTCTCTCTCTCTCTCTCTCTCTCTCTCTCTCTCTCTCTCTCTCTCTCTCTCCGCGCGTTTGCTTGCCTTTAGGTACGTTAAATCTTTTATCAGTGTACCTGAAAACGAAGGAGGGTGATAAATTGTGATACAAACTGATCAGATAAGAAAACTGAACGAAAGAATAACTTTAGTATTACAGAATATTGATACTCTGTTCTTATTAATATGTAAAGAAAAACTGGATCTGAACTTTCCTTCTTTTTGTGCTTTTTTTTCTCTTTGTATTGTTAATTTTTATTTGAGTATAACTGTTCCAGTTTGTGAGACATTGCTTATGATAATATTCATTTCCTGTAAGACTTGGTTACCGTGTATTTTCCATAACATCATGTAAAATGTTTCACGTCTGTGATCTAAGACTTATTGAATGAGGCAGACTTTGGTTTATCATTTATTCTTTTTATAAACTGTCTAATATCACTAGTAACATCGAAATTCACGATCAAATAAATTTTCTTCCATGTTATTATACTCATTGTTGTTACTTTTGTAACGTCGTGCGGATTTAATTAAATGTAATATAAAATTTAGGCCAAATGCCAAGCACTGGGACTTATGAGGTCATTCAGCGCTGAAAAAGAAATTTCGAGTGAAGGTTTTAAAGGATTAACCACAAGTAAACCACGTAGTTGCACATTAAAGATGATCAGAAGATAAAAAGTAAGATGGACGTAGGTTCAGTAAAAGGCATGAAAATGGTTGCATTTAGGGGCCAAAGGGACGCTGCAAAGAACCCTAAGTAATGCCTACAGTGCACTGAGAGAGGTGCACTTTCTGGACTAACTTCCTCTGGGGAAGAACTCGTTATTAGGTCAGTTTTCCTTTGACGCCCTTCTGAAGGAGGCAGTAAGTTGGCATCAGCAAACAATGGAAAGCAAAATATATCTTAGTACAGCAAAGTTTTCATCTTGCTTTTTTCTCTCACTAGCCTTAGAGAATGTCTAGAAAAATTTTATCACTTAATGAATTATTCTCCATATTTCTCTTTCTAGTTCTTATATGTGATATCATTTAATAACGGAATAAAGGAGACACGTCTAATAATGATGTCTTTTTTTCTGGACACGATATTGATGTATATATGTTTAGCAAAAAGGAGAGAATTCCTAGCTGGTAACGTGATCTACCTTCGATGCTCTCATTGCCTGTCCTCTCTGCATAGCTGAAAATCAGTCATTAAATATTAGGCTAATTCAAACTCTGGAGATACAAAAATAGCCTTTATTTTCCCCAAAATAGCTAACATAAAATTGAAATAAAATGAATCTGAAATCCCAAAATCATGAGACACCATTACTGTTCAGCATAATCATACTGAATAGAACTATCACCACTTATACTCACTGTCAAATCAACATGTCTAGAGAATTCATTTTCGGTAGTGACAAACCGAATCCATCTGTAAAATAAACCACAATTATCAGACACTGAAATGCATTAATAAAGAGAATGGATAAATATCCCATAAATCAACTAAGTGTTTTCCTGGACTTCAAGTACCCTCACACTTTTCAAAGTTTCAACGTCTTTTTCTCTTCCACTTAACCTTATCTGATCGATCTACACATGCCTCCTCTGCCCTTGTCTCACACTGACATCGCTACGGACATCTGTCGTATAATGCCCCATCAATTACCACACTAGAGATTATATTCCATTCATTTGCTCTAATAGACTTATGAACTTGCGCATGCTAATGAGCGCACTAATACATGCACTCTCTTCTACTCTGATGTACATGCGTTTTCATGTCTCATGTACACATCCTATTTAGCGCACTGACATACGCGCGCGATGTTCTGGAACTTTCATGCATATACCCTGTTTGATGCATGAATTCATGCACACACTCACGTGCATTTTCCTGACATCACAATCATGTGATTTTTGGCTAACCAGGTCATTTGCGCGCTTGCGACCTCGCCAGTGTGGCCGGTAATATTATGATGCGTAAGATTGTCTAGTCTGTTCCAGTGTTTTTGAGCTTTTTGAAACAATTGACATTGTACAGTTTTTCGTATTCCAATCTTGTTCACGTCACTAGTTATCGACCTGATTTCCACTTATTACTTATTACATACCAGTGCCTTCTACATGGCTTGGTCACCACCTGTATGCACCTCTGGTGCATACTAGAACTGATTGCTGGTATATAGTTTATAATGTCTTTTATCTTAATCTACCACATGATTTAGGGCCATCCGCCACTGGGGTCCTCCTGCTTTGTAGGCTGCATCCGAATTTGATGGCCCCTACAACGTACATTGTGACCATCTTTATTGCCACCATGACGGTGATCAATGGAACTCTGTAGTGATCTGAGAAGAAAAATTCATCCTCTCCATTATCCTCTAGTTGAGGAACCGTAATTGTTTCTAATGTAGGCGGAACTTTCACCACCTCGTGATCTCTATGTAGGTGTTTCATAAACACCCTGTCTGCAAGAGCCATCGAAGATCTCCGACCCTTGTAGTAGTAGTGAGTAGGTATCTTCATTCACGCATGGCGGAGATCATGCTCCTGGTACAGCAGATCGCTGTAGCTGTTTTCGTTGTCACTACCTGATATGAGTCTGGGAATTCTCTAGTCGCAGTGAGTTGGTATTCCCTCATGAGCTAATTCTAATTCACACCCTGATAGGTCGATGCATTTTAGAGTAAAAATCCTATTTTCATAAACGTATCTGTCGTAGGCTAACACATCCTACCTTATAGTTAACTGCTGAGGACTGGAATTCCTCCCCCAAAATATACATGGTTTCTATCCCCGTCCGTATAATCATTGACCCTTTAAAAGTATTAGGAAATGGTTTCAATATATAGCTATGGAAAGGCTTTTTGTCACTAACTGGTATGTTCACAATTAATCCTTTATCTGACAACTATACCGTCAAAACCCCGTAGTACCTATATAGCTGCTCCCCAGTAAAGATGACGTTTGACCCACATTCATATGCTGCGTTCTTCAAGGTAGACTCTAAAACTCCTAAAGGCAACACTTCCTTTGAAATCTTCCCCTGTGAAGCTGATATGACTGCCCCTACTTGGCTTTTAATTTCTTTCAGCAACTATTCGGTTTCTATTTCAATGTTAACCATGAAAAACACAGTGGTGACATCTAGGTCCCTACCGAATCTCTTCCACTGTTAGGTGTAATACATTGCATGACTTCCTAAATTCATTTAACCCTTTTCTAATTTCTCACTTGTCCCCTGCAATGAAGTCAGAGCTCTTCCCTGTTCAGCCAGTTCCGCCTCTAGCTTTCCGACTTTCAATAAGCTCGTTATTGCTATTCTGGCTATGGCTGCTATGGCTATTCCTCCTGCCACTATTAACTGCATACCCCTCCTCTGTCTCTTGGATGAGCTTTTTCCTTCAGTTGGCTTTATTTCTGGACCCATGTGAGTGTTTCTGCAATCTTGTCCTAATGATTCGGATAAATTTCTTGTAGTTTCAACCTAACTCAAAGTATTTATTAGTCCTTCGACCTCGTTACATGATATTTCTGGACCCATGTAAGTGTTTCTGCAATCTTGTCTAACGATTCGGATAAGATCTTGTAGTTTCAACCTAACTCAAAGCATTCATTAGTCCTCGTTACGCGATTTTCCTAGTTCCGTTCTGGCCAAACCAGACACTCGAACTCGATGCTGAACATGATTTTATCGGACGACAGTCACACTACGTGGTCTTCCTCAATTAACACTCTGGGCCCCATTCGTACTTTCATTTTTCCATGTGCCACTAACCCCAGAGTGATGATAAGGCAATACCTCAGCATCTGAACATCAAAGAGACCAGAAAAGAAAAAGAACTGTCAGTTATTCAGAATAAAATGTACAAACTTTGGCCACCTTGTCTCTTGTCTAACTAACCTCATCAACTCCCAAAGTAACTATTAACTTCAAATTAACCCCAAATCCTCATTAATCCTCACTGGGGAATCCTCAATAAATCCTCACTGATACCACAATCCCACATTAATCCTCAAAAATCCTCAAGAAATCCTCATGTCATCACTGGTACCCAAAAATGTCTACCTCCATTATGTAATCACCAATATGAAAACACCTCCTCAGGCTAAATCCTAAGCCATTTAAACACCGCCATATATATATATACCTCAAAGGAAACCACTTGTGACACCACTAAATGTATATAAAACCAAAGAAACCACCTCGGCAGGATATAACCCCAGAGAACCACAATCGACGAATTATCAACCATAGACCGCCATATTACCACATGTGAATATAACCTCATAAATACACCGCCTCACCAGAAAATATCAACCATAAACCGCCAAATACTGAAGAAGCTATGTATCCATATTAGCAATCAAAAAATAATTTCTATCAGTGTTACTTTTAATGAGAGTAAAAATAAATAAATTGGATGCGGTAGAGATAAAAATTCTGATATGGATGCATGGAATAACAAAATTATACAGGATCAAGAATGAAAAAAAAAATAAGAGGAACCACTAAAGTCGTAGAACTGTCAAAGAAGGCCCAGGAACGAAGACTGTAGTGTATGGCCATGTGATGAGAAGGGATGAGGCTTATGGAGGGAGGAGAGTGATGCAGATGGAGGTGCCTGGTGGGAGAGAGAAAGAGAGGAAGACCGAAGAAGCAAAAGTGGATGGACGTAGTTAAAGAAGATCTGAGAGACAATCAATTGTCAGCGGAGGATCTGTTTGCAGAGAGGGAAGAAAAAGAAGACTTTTAACTTATAATCTCGAGAAAGATCCTATGTTACGATAATAAACCAACCTAAAATATTTTGTTAAAAAATGAATACCATTATAGCTTTTATTTATTAATAGAAGGTAACACAGTTCTTTATTCTTGATCTTAATGGTCTTCTGAAGGACACTTAGCTTCCCTCAGTCAGTATGTAAAGGGATCCCCGAGTCCGTCCCCAGTCAGCTCTCCAGCACTGCACGATGATGTCCAGCGTAAGAGAGAGAGAGAGAGAGAGAGAGAGAGAGAGAGAGAGAGATTGTTTTTTTGTAAAGAACTTTGACTACAGTTATCGTTTAACGATTTCTGGACCTATTGCAAAAATCAAATTTGAATATTAACATATTATCGTAATTATTGACTTTAACGGTTTATGGAACTCTGATCATGGCATACATTACTCGGGTATAGAGCATGATTCTGGTCTATTTATTTGACTTATTTGGAACTGTGCTTTATATTTGCATTCCTAAATATATTTACCATTGAAAACAAAACATTTATAATGTAAATTTAGGACGAGACTTTTTCAATCAATTCAGATTTTTCAGTTGTAAGTGATGGCATCAAGAGTATCCCAGATAAGTGATATTTCATTAAACATGCCTGAAATATGTAAAATCGCCAACATGTTTTATCCTTTTCCCAATAAACAACTGTCTATTTTTTTATTTTTTTTATTTTACATATCGTATACTAACTTTTTTTGTAGACGATCATTGCCACCTTAGCCGTGGTCATTTTTGGGATAGTAGCAGCTGATCCTGTTGCTGGACCCGAAGCCAAAGCTGAGCCTGGAATCCGCAGAGGATTTGGAGGCTTGGAGGATTTGGAGGATTTGGTGGATTTGGTGGCCAAGGATTCGCATATGGATACCGTGGAAAGAGGAGCCTGTAGCTGAACCCGAAGCAGAAACTAATCCTGGATCCGTGGGAGATTCCATGGAGGTTTTGGAGGATTTGGAGGATTTATTAGATTTGGTGGACATGGATTCGGATATGGAGGCTACCGTGGAAAGAGGAGCCCAGTAGCTGAACTTGAACCCGAAGCTGAGCCAGGATTCCGTGGAGGTTTCGGAGGATTTGGAAGAGGATTTGGTGGATTTGGTCACTTTGGAGGAGGCAGATATTATGGTTAGGACAACAATGTGGAATTCATCCTAATTTTCGTATGATCCTAAATAAAGAAGCATTTCGGAATTAAGTGTACACGAGTGGCTGACAAGAAATTTTCCCAGAAATTAAAAGTAAGCCAGGAATTTCCAGATGAACCAACAAAAGAGAAGTTTGCCTGTACATGAACTACATCAAGATACTATGTTCTTGTCATTTGAATCTATAAAATTGTAAGATTATACAATTTTTATCACGAGCGTATTCAAATCAACGAAAGGTTCCTGGGGAAGCCTGAGGAAGATTAGCGATTATAATCCCTCATTCAGGAAAGCAAATGTAAGATGCCTGAATGCAATTCCCAAAAACAAGACCAAAAATGTATCAGGAAGGAACATATATGTGAATTTGTTTTTTTTATTGTTAAGATTGTTTTTGTTGTGATTTTAATAAATCCAAGATAACAAACATTTTCATCAATAAATTTTCTTGATAAAAGAAAAGGATTTGGGCTGTAATTTGATGGCTGTAAAAGAACATGATCGTGTTTAAATTTTTTATTCCCAGCTAATTAAACATTCCTCATGAAATGGCAGAGACCAAAAGATATAAATTAATTTAGTCAATGCTGAAGACCGCTCTGTTTTGGACCTCTGTCAACATCGGTATGATGACGGTCGGCTCCATTCTGTTTCCCATGAACTTGGGGGATCAACAAACTACTGCCGGAAGAACTATATATCTGCTTGAACTGGGCTCAAGGTCACAACCCACGTGTACGATACAAGAGTTCTTGAGCGTAACCATTTCACATGCTCCAAATGAAAGTCTCTCTCTCTCTCTCTCTCTCTCTCTCTCTCTCTCTCTCTCTCTCTCTCTCTCTCTGGAAACTGTTCGACAGGAATCGAAAAGGTCATGAGAATTTAACAAAAGCATAAAATAAATCGGAAAAAGTTCTCAAGGAAAATTCTCAATGAAAGAATGGCACGGAAAGCATGAGGGAAGACATTTTTGGGGATTCATGAACTGACAGAAGTTGACGTCATCAGAAAAAGCTGTCTTTGCGTAACTTTTTCATAAACCGTTACAGTAATGGAACAACCAATAAAAAGAGATGACAAAATCTCTGCAATAAATGTTACTCTTTTTGTTGCTCACTTCCTTATCTCATGGCTCTATTTTCACTCCATTGTGGAAGAAAAACATGGAAAAAAATCTTTTTGTTGGACTTTTTTTCTTGTTCTTTTTGATATAGTTAAATCCAATCTGGCGGAATATTGGAACAGGGATTCTTGTGAGTGATCTTTCTGGTTTATCCATTTCTCTAATTTTGTATCGTGCTTTATTTTCGTATTCCTGAAATTTATTTTCCATTGAAAACAATGATGGCTGGATTATTTGAATTAATTCAGATCTTTCGGTTCTATAAAAGAACGTCAACAAATAAGTTATATTTTATGAAACATTACAAAAAGATTAGAGCTAATTTTGCAAGATTTTCTTAAAGATCAAGAGACTACATTTTTAGTCTTACCGAAGGGACCTTTTGCGTACTTTTCTGTAGACGATTCTTGTCACCCTAGCCGTGGTTCTTTTCGGGATCGTAGCAGCTGATCCTGTTGCTGAATCCGAATCCGAAAGCTGATCCTGAATTCCGTAGAGGTTTTGGAGGATTTGGTTGATTTGGTGGACAGGAGGTTATCGTGGAAAGAGGAGCCCTGTAGCCGAAGCTGAACCCGAAGCTGATACTGGTATTTCCTTATGGAGGTGTTTGGGAAGGGAATTTTTCCAGGATTTGGAGGATTTAGTGGATTTTGGTCACTTTGGAGGGGATTTAGGTATTATGATTAGGAACAAAAAATGTGAAAATCCTTCGAATTTTCCTATAAATTAAACTTAAAAAAGGATGAAAGAGAAGCCCTGTACCGAAAGCTGAACCCGAAAGCCTGATAATGGATTCCATGGAACGGGGGAGGATTTGGAAGGAATTTAAAAGTTGGAAAAATTTGGACTTTGGAGGAGGCCAAAAGGTTATTATGGATTAGGAACCCAAAAATGTGAAAATCCTTCGATTTTCCTAATAAATTAAAAATTAAAAAAGGGATGAAAGAGGAAGCTGTAGCCGAAGCTGAACCCGAAGCTGATACTGGATTCCATGGAGGTTTGGGAGGATTTGGAGGATTTAGTGGATTTGGTCACTTTGGAGGAGGCAGGTATTATGATTAGGACAAAAATGTGAAAATCCTTCGAATTTTCCTATAAATTAAAATTAAAAAGGATGAAAGAGGAGCCCTGTAGCCGAAGCTGAACCCGAAGCTGATACTGGATTCCATGGAGGTTTGGGAGGATTTGGAGGATTTAGTGGATTTGGTCACTTTGGAGGAGGCAGGTATTATGATTAGGACAAAAATGTGAAAATCCTTCGAATTTTCCTATAAATTAAAATTAAAAAGGATGAAAGAGGAGCCCTGTAGCCGAAGCTGAACCCGAAGCTGATACTGGATTCCATGGAGGTTTGGGAGGATTTGGAGGATTTAGTGGATTTGGTCACTTTGGAGGAGGCAGGTATTATGATTAGGACAAAAATGTGAAAATCCTTCGAATTTTCCTATAAATTAAAATTAAAAAGGATGAAAGAGGAGCCCTGTAGCCGAAAGCCTTGAACCCGAAAAAGCTGATACTGGATTCCATGGAGGTTTTGGGAGGATTTGGTAGGACCCCTTTTAGTGGATTGGTTCACCTTTGGAGGAGGCAGGTATTATGAATTAGACAAAAATGTGAAAATCCTTCGAATTTTCCTATAAATTAAAATTAAAAACAAAAAGGATGAAGAGGAGCCCTGTAGCCGAAGCTGAACCGAAGCTTGAATACTGGATTCCATGGAGGTTTGGGAGGATTTGGAGGATTTAGTGGATTTGGTCACTTTGGAGGAGGCAGGTATTATGATTAGGACAAAAATGTGAAAATCCTTCGAATTTTCCTATAAATTAAAATTAAAAAGGATGAAAGAGGAGCCCTGTAGCCGAAGCTGAACCCGAAGCTGATACTGGATTCCATGGAGGTTTGGGAGGATTTGGAGGATTTAGTGGATTTGGTCACTTTGGAGGAGGCAGGTATTATGATTAGGACAAAAATGTGAAAATCCTTCCGAATTTTCCTATAAATTAAAATTAAAAAGGATGAAAGAGGAGCCCTGTAGCCGAAGCTGAACCCGAAGCTGATACTGGATTCCATGGAGGTTTTGGGTGAGGATGGAGGATTTAGTGGATTTGGTCACTTTGGAGGAGGCACGGATTATGATTATGGACAAAAAATGTGAAAAATCCTTCGAATTTTCCTATAAATTAAAATTAAAAAGGATGAAAGAGGAGCCCTGTAGCCGAAGCTGAACCCGAAGCTGATACTGGATTCCATGGAGGTTTGGGAGGATTTGGAGGATTTAGTGGATTTGGTCACGGTTGGAGAGGCAGGTATTATGATTAGGACAAAAATGTGAAAATCCTTCGAATTTTCCTATAAATTAAAATTAAAAAGGATGAAAGAGGAGCCCTGTAGCCGAAGCTGAACCCGAAGCTGATACTGGATTCCATGGAGGTTTGGGAGGATTTGGAGGATTTAGTGGATTTGGTCACTTTGGAGGAGGCAGGTATTATGATTAGGACAAAAATGTGAAAATCCTTCGAATTTTCCTATAAATTAAAATTAAAAAGGATGAAAGAGGAGCCCTGTAGCCGAAGCTGAACCCGAAGCTGATACTGGATTCCATGGAGGTTTTGGGAGGATTTGGAGGATTTAGTGGATTTGGTCACTTTGGAGGAGGCAGGTATTATGATTAGGACAAAAATGTGAAAATCCTTCGAATTTTCCTATAAATTAAAATTAAAAAGGATGAAAGAGGAGCCCTGTAGCCGAAGCTGAACCCGAAGCTGATACTGGAGTCCAGGAGGTTTGGGAGGATTTGGAGGATTTAGTGGATTTGGTCACTTTGGAGGAGGACAGGTATATATGATTAGGACAAACATGTGAAAATCCTTCGAATATTATCTATAAATTAAAATTAAAAAGGGAAAGACGGAGCCATGTAGCCGAAGCTGAACCCGAAGATGATTACTGGATTCCATGGAGGTTTGGAGGATTTGGAGGATTTAGTGGATTTGGTCACTTTGAGAGGCAGGTATTTGGATTAGGACAAAAATGTGAAAATCCTTCGAATTTTCCTATTAAATTAAAATAAAAAGGCATCGAAAGAGGAGCCCTGTAGCGAAGCTGAAACCGAAGCTGAATGGATTCCGTGGAGGTTTGTGAGGATTTTGAGGATTTAGTGGATTTGGTCACTTTGGAGGAGGCAGGTATATGATTAGGCCAAAATGCTGAAAATCCTTCGAATTTGCCTATAAATTAAAATTAAAAAGGATGAAAGAGGAAGCCCTTTAGCCGAAGATGAACCCGAAGCTGATACTGGGATTTCCATGGAGGTTTGCGGAGGATTGGATGATTTAGTGTGTGTGGAGTGGCTCACTTTGGAGGAGGCAGGTATATGATTAGGACAAAAATGGCAAAACAATCCTTCGATTTCTATAAATTCTAAATTAAAAAGGATGAAAGAGGCGCCCTGTAGACGAAGATGAACCCGAAGCTGATACTGGATCTCCGTGGAGGTTTGGGAGGATTTGGAGGATTTAGTGGATTTGGTCACTTTGGAGGAGGCAGGTATTATGATTAGGACAAAAATGTGAAAATCCTTCGAATTTTCCTATAAATTAAAATTAAAAAGGATGAAAGAGGAGCCCTGTAGCCGAAGTGAACCCGAAGCTGATACTGGATTCCATGGAGGTTGGGAGGATTTGGAGGGATTTGTGGGATTGGTCAATTTGGAGGAGGCAGGTATTATGATTAGGACAAAAATGTGAAATCCTCGAATTTTCTATAAATTAAATAAAAGGAGAAATGAAAAGAGAGCCCTGTAGCCACGAAGTCTGAACCCGAAGCTGTATACTGGATTCCATGGAGGTTTGGGAGGATTTGGAGGATTTAGTGGATTTGGTCACTTTGGAGGAGGCAGGTATTATGATTAGGACAAAAATGTGAAAATCCTTCGAATTTTCCTATAAATTAAAATTAAAAAGGATGAAAGCATGCATATAAGTTTTATTACCCATACTAGTGTTTGTAGGTAATGGATAAAAAATAGCATCTGAAAAAACTTGAGAGGTCGCAAATTATTATTTTCCAACATTTGCTTAGAATAAAGTTTACAATGCCGCCTGTCCACAATTGAGCTTAATCTACATATTTCTAGGTTTATGCAATTTTCTCGTGAGACTAATAAAATCTTGGGAAGATTGCAGCCGAAATCTGAGAGGGAAGGAAGAGGGATTTTTGAGTGAGGGAAATCATCCTTTTGGGAGAGCACAAATAAGGAATGTGAATGCAGTCCTCAACAGAAAGATGAAAGGCTAGTCTGAGCATATTTCCTTCCATATGATTAGAATGAGATTCGTCCTGAGCTGTTTCAGAAGATAAGCTGGTGCAGTTCGGGTAAATCCGTGTTTTATAACATGGACAACAAGTTTTTCGGTTCATTTTAAGGACTGTGATCATTTTTAGAATTCTCATTCATTATCTAAATTAATATATCTCCTTTCGAATGAGCAGCACTCTAAAGGATATAAATAAATTCAGCAAATGGCGGCAGCGCTCGTATGGTAATTCCTGCATTAAATCAACGTCAAAAGCACGACTAACAGAAGGGAGAATATTGTCACCAATTGTTAAGCGCACAATGGAAATTTCCTTCAGGAAAGAAGAGTCTGGTTCTTTCTGGAGTTAAAACCACTTCTAATTAGATCTAAAAGAGACACAGCTTATAATAAACTGCGCTGCGATATATGAGGACCTCTCTGTCGCGGACCTCTTTCTCGAGAACGTTGACACACCGATAAACGACCGGCTGGATTGATTGATTTATGAGTTTTAGGCATAATGCCAAGCACCGGGGCAAATAAGGCCATTCAGCGCTGAAACGGAAATTGACAGTGAGAAGGTTTGAAATGTGTAACTGGAGGAAAGCCTCGCAGATGCACTATGAATCAACTGTTAGGAAAGGGTGGAAAGTAAGATGAAAAGAAGATGATATGAAAGGATAGTACAGTAAAAGGAACGAAAGTATTGCAGCTAGGGGCCGAAGGGACGCTGCAAAGGGCCTTAAGTAATGCCTACATTGCACCGTCATGAGGTGCATTGACGCGCTATCCCCCCCCCCCCCCCCCCCCCCCCCCAAACCCCCCCCCCCCCCCCCCCCCCCCCCCCCCCCCCCCCCCCCCCCCCCCCCCCCGGGGAGGGGCGACCGGCTGGAAGAAACACATTTGCCTGGATAGGAATGTACTGAAGGTCATAACCCACGTGTACGATACGAGAAGTACTTGAGCGTAAACGCACTACGACTGCGAGCGTTTTAGAGCTTTTTTTTTTCGTTTTTCCCCCCTTTTTTACTTTCGTCTCCTAAGAAGTCTTCAATAGCGAATGAAAAGGTCATGAACATTGCAAGAACAGAAAGTGGTGCTCCAGCGATAAATTCCGTACGATTCGGAAAATGTTCGTTAGATAAAAGCTTAACAAAAGCAGGGTAGCTCTTTCAGAAAGTGCTTTTCAGTCTCCCAAGAACTTTGGCACAACAACAAATGGCTTGAAGAAACACGCTTGGTTGGACTAGGCTCAAGGTCATAACCCACAATACGAAGAGTTCTGGAGCGTAACCATTTTAAGCGCTCCATCGGGGAGCACTTTTTTTCTTTTTCTCTCTCCTTATTTTTTGGGCGTTTCCTGTTTTCCGTTCGAAACTATTGAACAGAAAATGAAAAGGTCATGAGAATATAGCAAGAATACAAACCAGTATTTTAGCGATAAATTCACGTACAAACCGGAAAAAAAAATTCGTGAGATAAAGTTTCAACAAAAGAGGGACAGATAAGGCTGGAAGAGCCATTTTTGGAGATTCATGAACAGACATAAGCTGACTGCATCATCAAAAACTGTTGCTGCATAGTGCTTCCAAAAAGCGTCGTGCTAAAAAAACACCGTAACAGAAAAACGTATGAAAAAGAGATGACAAAACCTCTGCAATAAATGTGACTCTCATTGCCACTCACTTCCTTATCTCATGGCTACTTTTTCACCCCATTAAGAAGAAAAAGCACATGATAGCTTTGCGTAAAGCTTTTTCTCCCATTCTTTCACAGGCAAGTAAATCGAATCTCCCAAATGCGGGAATAAGGATTCTTGTGAGCGGACAATTGCAAGCTTAATTTGCAACATCAGAATCTGCGATTTCTCTCGAAGATCTAGATTGAAAGACACCAAACTAAAATCAAGATTATCAAGAACTTTCTCAGTAGGCGATTTAGTGAAAACAGAATTGCTAGAAATATCGAATTTGAATCCTGTCAACTCCCAATCAGTGAACGCTTGACTTATCTCGAAGTGCACAACATAAATCTCACTCATAGGTAACTATTTCTTGACTAAAAATACTGTATCACCTGGTTGGTCAAAGCACACATTTCATTTCATTACCATGTTTTTCCTTTAGCAACTGCTCCGCCTTTATAAGAAACTGAATACGAAAATATTCAATCTTTGTAAGGCTTGGTTACCTGATGACCATCATGGAAAAAATGTCATGCTTATGATCTAAAATGATCGGATCCAGCATACTTTGCTTGAATGTTTAATATGCCTGTCACCAATATTATATCAGAGATTACCATGAGGATATTTTAGTCAGATCATCATCATTCGTAATGGTTAATTTTGCAATATAGGGCGATGAACTTGTTATGATTTATCTTGGAACATTTCCTTATTTAGCCTGTGAACGTTGGAGAAAACTTATTCACTTTGTAAATTACCTTCCATGTTTGAAATCCTAGTTTTTATTTACGGTACATATAAAAACAACAAAATAAATTAAGCGACAATAATAATTAATTTTACTTTCTGAATGCAAAAGCCACGTATTTATTTGTATCAATAATCGAAAAGTTTTTTATGTAGGATATTTTCATCTTCTGAATCTCCTGTTCAAAACACTCCAAAAATAGCTGTATGAATACCACAATGGCTCTAGTTTATTAATAGACATTGACGCAGTTCACGATCTTTACGGCTGTCTGAAGGACAATTGGCTTTCCTCAATCTGTATATAAGGAGAACCCTGGGTCGTCTCAGCACAGTTGGCTGTCAAGCTCTGCATGATGATGTCCAAGGTACGAGACAGACAGACAGAGAGAGAGAGAGAGAGAGAGAGAGAGAGAGAGATTTCAAAAAGTCGGTTGCTTTATTATGGAAATCATTTTTCAGAGACTGTTACTACAGTTATTGCGTAACGACTTGCGAACCTTTGAAAAATCTTTGAATAGTAACACATTTTCGTGATAACAGACTAAATGGGTAACTTTATAAATGCATATTCGGATCCACAGAATATATACCTCTGTTGCAGAATATTTTTGTGGTAAATTTATTTCTCTTTATATCTGTATTCCAAAACATATTTTTAATTTAATATTTATAAAATGATATTTTATAAATATTATTAAACGATAGAGATTTTCTAAATGATCATAAGACTGAAACACAATTTAAATACTTTTTTGCAGACAATTATAGTCACCTTAGCCTTGGTCCTTTTCGGAATCGTAGCAGCTGATCCTGTTGCTGAACCTGAAGCCAAAGCTGATCCTGGATTCCGCAGAGGTTTTGGAGGATTTGGAGGATTTGGTGGATTTGGTGGACATGGATTCGGATATGGAGGTTATCGTGGAAAGAGGAGCCCTGTAGCCGAGGCCGAACCCGATGCTGAGCCTGGATTCCGTAGAGGTTTTGGAGGATTTGGTGGATTTGGAGGATTTGGTGGACATGGATTCGGATATGGAGGTTATCGTGGAAAGAGGAGCCCTGTAGCCGAAGCCGAACCCGAAGCTGAGCCTGGATTCCGTAGAGGTTTTGGAGGATTTGGTGGATTTGGAGGATTTGGTGGACATGGATTCGGATATGGAGGTTATCGTGGAAAGAGGAGCCCTGTAGCCGAAGCCGAACCCGAAGCTGAGCCTGGATTCCGTGGAAGTTTTGGAGGATTCGGAGGAGGTTTTGGGGGTCTTGGTCACTTTGGAGGACGCAGATATTATGGTTAGGACAAAATTGTGAAAATCTTTCAAAACTTCATATCAACCTAAATAAACAGAGAATTTATAAGGACATATAAATTTTATTTACATGCCTAACAAAGTTGTTGTAGCTATCTGTTCAAAGATTGTCCCAAAAAGAAGTAGTATGGGAGGTTGCAAATGAGTTGGGAAGTACCATATGAAATGAATAAGAGAAGTTTCCCTCCGAGTTTCCTACAATGGGCCACATGTCCTCTCGTCAGACTAATTCATAAATTTGTAATATTATGAAATCTCTTTCAGGAGATTATGAAATGCTATGGAAAGTTCTTATCAAAGCATGAAAGGAAGGGAGGATGGTTTTTAAGGCAATCATTCATTTAGGAAAAAGGGAATAAGGTATCTAAAGTGAGTGACTCACAGAGAGAAGGACAAATTGAACTGGGAGGCACATTTGTGCATGGTCCCTTTGAGATGATTAAGCTGAGATCGAAGTCCTATTGGTTTAAGGCCTAATTTGCTGTAATATAAATCCAAGCTTATAGCATTCAGAAACAAATTTCTCTGATTTTATAATACGATAGAGCGTTTTTTAAAGGCTGTGCAAAAATACGATCATTTTTAGACTTATATCTCCTTGTCTGATTCAATGCATCTTGTGAAAATAGCAGGAAATCAAAATTATATACATTATTTCAGTCACAAATGGCGGTATTCGTTTGGTCTTCCGACCAATGTATGAAAAAGACACCAAGCAGAGACGAGTACTTCATGTGGTCTACATACCTATCAGTGACTGTTAGATGCACCATGGCACAATCCTTCAGGGGAAAAGACTGGTCTAGAATCAAAACGGCTACACAACAGATCCTAAAAGGGAGGCGATCACTGAGGACCGGCGTGTTGTGGACCTCAACCACAACCGCCGTCGCTATCTTCACCGGCGGTATAGTGACGGTCGGTTTCCCGTTTTCAAAGATATTTGGATCAACGATCAGCTAGAAAATAAACACGCAGGTCGGACTGGGTTTAAGGTTACAACCCACGCGTTCGAGACGAAGCGTTTGTAAACAAAACCGTTTTCCGCGCTCAGATATCGAAGGTTTTCTCTTATTATTTCTTTTTTATGTTTTCTTTTACTCATTCGTAATTATTCAACAGGAAACGAAAAGGTCATGGGAATAATGCAAGAGCAGAAAGTCATTGTCTACCGATAACTTCCTTTACGAATCGACAAAAGTACAGTTGAGAAAAAATTATGAAAGTCAGTTGAAATTCTTAGTGGATTTTTATGGAATTCATGGTCCAGATAGAGCTAAATTTATCAATAAAACTGCCTTGCCGTAAAATGACACAGGATAAACAACAATAACAGGAGAATGTATGAAGAAGAAATGAATAGATATTTATGTAAACAAATGCCTCAGTTTTGGTCGCAATCATAATGGGGTAGATAACATGAAGAAATATCATGTCCAGCTTTTTGTCCTTTTTCAGAGTTAAATATCTTTTTCAGGAACCAACATTAAGGGATACCAAACTAACTTCACGATATCAGAAGATATGATAAATAACATAGAATAAAAACAGAATTCCTAGAAACATTGAATTAAAATTTTGAAAAATAATAAATCTGTGAACTTTCGGCTTTATTTTCAAGTGAAAAGTGAAGCACATTACTCATACAGATATGGGACAGAAAAGTTCTTCTGTAGAAGAAATCAGACTATATATATATATATATATATATATATATATATATATATATATATATATAGATATATATATATATATATAGGTATACCCGGTAATACCACGGGAGACAATGAAAACACGAGAACTGCCTAGATCTTTCGGTCCTAACGACCCTTTACTTAAGGCAAGTAAAGATCTCGGCAGTTCTTGTGTTTTCATTTTCCTCCGTGGCATTACCTTTATTTATGCGTAGCATCACGTTTTATATATTTCGTGATAAAGCTTTCATATATATATATAATATATATATATATATATATATATATAATATATATAATATATATATATAATATATATATATATATATATATATATATGTATATATATAAGTATAATGTATATATATATGTAAGTGTTTACATAATAAAAATATGGAATGTTAGTCCATATATATAAAAGTCTGAAAACTAAAGAGGTCAACCAGATTGCTTGCAGGAATGTGATCAGACTAGAGACGCTAAAGAATAACCTTTCCGTCACCTGTAGTCATTCAATTGTTTATAAAACATTAGTCCAAGCTCCCTGCTTGAGACAACTACCGCCTACGTGATCTGTAGCGTGTCTCATTTGATTGTGTGTTCGTATGAAACTATGTCATTGTATGTATGTTCATATGTTCGAACTACTGTCTGTTCCCTCATAACTTGTAACAGAGGTGGTAGACAGGCAGAACAGAGTTAGCTATCGTCATTAGAAGACCTGTACCTCTTTACCTAAGCTTTATCATGTAGAGGAATAGGATTAGCCATCATCATTGGCAGAAGCGATCAAGCTATCGTTATTAGAAGACTTGTACAATCATATCTGATCTTCACCATGTAAAACTTCAGAAGAATATATAATTTTTTATACTTAGTGTTTTCTACAAGAACCTCACCGAACCATGAGTTTAACACATCGTCGTAAAGATAATACCGACTTCGTAAGTGATCTACAAAACCCCAGACACTCCATTGAAGATGGAAGTGCAATACAACCGACGTAGCGTATAGATTATCGCTAGTTCTAACATTACCTCATAGGGCGCCTTATCATACAAGGCACAAGCCCTAATATTGGTGGCCAGCGTACCAGAAGAACTCTACAACGTCCTACGAAGAAAAAACCAGAATAATAAATCATGTATCATAAGAAGTCAACGACGACGGAAGCAGCAGATTCTTCAAGCAACCTAGTAATCATCGTTAGTGAGGCGACTTCAGAAAACAATAAGAACTTTCAACGACGACGAAAGCAACAGATTCTTCAAGCAACTTAGTATCATCGTTAGTGAATAACTTCAAGAAACAAACCGAACGCGTCTTCAGCATCGGAAAATCTTTTCAAGGGCTTCGAATCATCGAAACCAACGCGCACGGAGGAAACTGAAGCCAAACCAGGTCATCCGCTAAATAGAGAAGGAGGACCAAGGCCGTGTGTCGTTATCGGAACACCGTGACTTCCCACAAAAGCAAGCTAAGTACAATTTTTTATTCATTTGGAGTAACTTAGAGTGTTTCCTTTGCAGGTCGAATTTCGTTATTCCTGTGGCTGAAGTTACGAGACATTCTTAATCTTACTTTTTTACAGAAATTATCAACATCATTGAGATTTCGCTACTGCGAGTTTTTATCTTTGAGTGTCTGTTTCCAGAAGTTTCTACTGAAATATCATAATCATATACTATGTTAATTTTATCATTTTTGGGTGATTATTAATCCCTTACGTAACAAATCATATTAAACAGTGAATATGCGTTTACGCAGTGGACGTCTGTATTTATACAGATGCATGGATAGGGTCGTTAAGCACCGTAGTGATTAGAAAACACACAAAAAAACAAGTGGAACACCCGTACAAATCTTATATAAATTAGAGGTAACACTATTTCGGGTCATGACAATAAATGCTCCTTTGCAAAGTCCCGATCCGCAGTTTTAGCCTTGAGTTTTTGAGTTTATATAAAATATCGAACCTCAATGACTCAACTCAACTTTAAAAATATGGCTGGATTGCAAGGAATAACATGTCTGTAAAAACTTTCATCAGGCTAAATGCGCTGACCAGGATCCCTCACTATTTCAACATTTTAAATTTTAGCAAAGAATGAAGTACAAACAGTTAATATTGAATACAGTAGAGATAACTTGTCTTATTAGTAATCGCTCAGTTCCTAATAGTTCGTCATTCATTGCTTTATACGTAACCAGCAACATAATGCTAAAAACACACAATACGTTGCCGATGGTAATAAAGAGAAGGATCCTAATTATTACAAAAAGAAATAGAAACAGTAGCCTTTCAGAATCAAACAAGCAAACTCGGTTACTGTGTCACCTAGTCAAGCGGTCAAGGTTAGTCAAAAACTGCCGAAGTGTTCAAAGCATAGCAAATTCCACACAATAAGCGACTCTAAGCAGAGTGGGGAAAAGCGATGTTGGTTCATACCAATATCTTTTTGAATTAAAAAGGATTTTTCCTATGAAACACACGACCGTATAAGTAATCAGAGCAGGTTTTCGTTTTAATTTTAATACATTAAGTTATAATAAATACTGGTGGATTAAGCCCAACTGTACGCGCCGTAAAAATTAGAATATCTTGTTTTTATTCTTTAGTACACGTAATATCTTGTATTTACGGACTCACCCGTCTGTTGTTCGAACTTCCCTAATGAGAAGTCCGGATAAGCGAGCGCCTACAGATACCTCTATAGTTATAAAAAAACATTGATCTGTATCTAGTGTAATTGTAAGATTCATCTAGGGGTATACAAAATATTATCTTACATCCTGCAAAATAAGGCGTGTTTATCAAAGGAAAATCCTATAAACCTTCAAACATATTAAAAATCCGTTTGAACAAAAATGAGACAGTTAATCAATTAATACCTTATATAAAGGAACTATACATTTGTCTCATAAATCGTAACATTGTTCAAATGACCCAACAGAATTCTCCCACAACCGCAGTCACACTTTGCACGCAAAATCTCGAGAAGCATGGCACCCTCGAATGTCTTAGTGCGTGTAAAAAGACTTTGCTGGGAAATGAAATTTTAATCCTTCCCGACACTCTGAAATATAACGATTTCCGCGAACAAAGCCCTAGACACAGTTGACTCGCCGCAACATGTTAATCTAGTAATCCACAAAACTTATACATATAAATATCGCATTTTTTATTGTTGCTAATTTTTAATCACGCCCAACCAGTCGTGGATGAATCTCTCTGATAATCTATCTAAAGTAATATCCGTAAAGTCATTCAAGCAGAGGTGATCAGCAGAATTTTTTTTCTTATCTTCTACTGAATACCAGGAAGTTTCTCCACTGGCGAGTGATCTCTGGAAAAAAACGGATGTAATTTAACACAAAACACGGTCTAAGGACAAACATAAAGCTATTTACGTACCTTCGTATAGATTCTCAATGAAATTTTAAAATAGAGATAAATGACGAAGTTGAAAAATGTTAGTAATAGGAAGCGCCATTAGGAAATCAAATAAGCCCATATAATTTTTCCCTCAAACGTCATGCCATAAAAGATCGGACTTGGCGTATCTGCGCAGATTACTGTCGCTTAAACAAGGAAACGACTCCCGATAGTTTCCAGTGCCATGTACCGACGACATCTTATCTCTGTTAGGTTAGAATAAATTTTTCACCAACTTGGACTTACTTAAATGCTTTTACCAGATACCATTACCTAAGTGATTGTACCTCATACACCGTTTTTCAGCACACTCGGGACATTATCAATTTTTACGTATGCCTCCGGCTTACGTTGCGCCCCAATTACAATATAGTGTTTGGAGATTTTTAGGCGATAACCTACATGCCTATATGGATGATCTTGTAATCTTTTCTAATACCTTAGAATACATTCATAAAGTAGAGCTAGTGCTACAGAGACAAAGACAAATAATCTCAGAGTAAACATATCTAAATGAGAGTTTTTAAAACCGAACATGTTTATCTAGGTTTTATGTGTCTGGTCAAGGTCTTAAAAGTAGTCCATGGTAAGGTGTCGGCTATTCATAACTTTCCGGTACTTATTAACGTAAAAGGGTGGGGGATACAGCACTTTTGCGCTGTAGTGGGTATTACAATCGATGTAAATATGTAACTCTTCAATCATGACAGCTCCTTTAACCAGATCTTACGAAGAAGAGCGTAGATTTATTATGGTCTAAAAAGCATCAACAGGCGTTCGATATCTTAAAAGCGGAATAATGCAGCTCACCTAACTTAAAAAAATCCCTGATTTAAATAAGGAATTTTTTTTTTTTTATTGCAACAGACGCCTCAGACCAAGGGGTAAGAGGGTATTACTTCAGTAATATGATAAACAGTTCTTTCCTATAGCTTTTTATTCACGTAAACTAAAGCCCTCTGAAAGTAAATATCAGTAATAGCAAGGAAGGGCTAGGTATCTTTAAACTCACTAGTACATTTTAAGTTCATAATCTATGGCTATCCTGATAAAGGTCCTTACCGAACATGAGTCCTTTACCGAGTTTTTCAAAGGCTTTAATCACAGTCCAAAAGGAACTCGGTGACAAATGATCATTCAGGTCTTTGGAGCCAAGATAAGATATCTACCTGGGAAAGCAATTATCATAGCTGACGCATTATCCCGCAAATCCCGCACCATACTGCAAAGAACCATTAATTAGACTAAAAATATAGAATATCCGTGCCTATTGTTAAAACCGTATCTAAACAAGAAAATTCCTTAAACCAAGAGATCGCGAGCATTGATATCTGGGTCGGAGCGCAGAACTGTTACAAACTGAACAAAGCAAGAGTCAGCAGCAATAAGCAAAATAATAAACACTTCGAACGAAAACAGGGTCAGCAGCAGCTAAGCAAAAACAATAAACACTTCGAACGAAACAGGGTCAGCGGCTAAGCAAAAACAATACACACTTCGAGCAGAAACCCTAAAGCAAAAGTATACTTAAGGTATGTGTATCAGAATAATGTAATCAAATGTAGTATATATGTAGGTCCGTGACGAGGAAAACCCGAAGAAACACAGCAGATGACTAATGACCAGGTAGTAATAATAATCTCTTTCATACCAATCGTCATAAACTGGTTTTGCATTCCGTCATCCAGGGTTCCTACTATGTCACAGAAAGCCAAATCACTATTTTACTGGCCTACAATGCTTACAGATATAAAAAGCACATAACTGATTGTAACACGTGTCATGAAGACAAGGGACACACTAAGACACCTGTCAGTTTAAGGGCCTATCCTGTGCCAAATCAATCCTTGAAAGAATATACTTAGAATTATTAACAGAGTTACGAGTCTGACAGAGGGAATAAACACTTCTTAGTGTTAATAGTTCCTTGACACGTTATATAGAATTAATAGCACTAAAAACAAACACCGCAATTGAGTGCGTTACGAATATTTATGAGTGCTAAATCAATAAATATGGAATTCAACACATAATAATCTGTGACTCGGGTGGTGTAAATCAATATAATCTCCTTAACACGTTGTGTGAATTCCTTTCCATTAAGAAAACCAATAATATATTTTATCACCCAGAGTCAATCGGTTTGGTAGAATAACGGATAATTAAATAGGAAGTGTCAATGTCTTACGAGTTCAACTCGTGATGTTGGATCCGAACTGGATTATAGCGGTTCTCGCGGTTTTAAATACCTTTATCCTTCATATCTCGTATCTGTAGAAATGATGCCGCAAGTAGCCTTATACGGTACGCCGCTAGAACACTTTTCCACATATTCAAGCCAACCATTATGTATCAAATAATATATAAAAAAAAAATATATATAAATAAATATATAAAAAAATAAAATAAATATGGATACAAGTGGAGTCAATATAATACACTCCGTAAGAAGTCGGAAGGGTTACAAATTATAATAAGAAAGGAATCACGATAAAATCAATAAGCAAAACGTAACCATAGATAATTCAAATATCCAAATATATATTGCGGTAAAAGATTTGAAACTCTAACTTAACGCTTTAGTAATGACACCTTAAGCTAAAAGTTCAAACACATATCAAAACAAAACCTACTGACATATTTGTCTGTCCCGGTGATTTATATTCGTAGTCAATGAAAAAAAAAAATAATAATAATAAAATAAAATAAATAAATAAATCAAATAAAAGAGATTTTTATTTTTAAAGTCAGGAAGAAAGTCTAGAAGTGAAAATGTTATCTATGAAATAATCCTATATGGAATCTTATACAGGGCTAATAATATATATAGAATTTGTATGGAAACCTTTTTCATTAGTTTCAATAAGGAATAATTTAATTTAACATAATCATGCAGTTTTCCAACATGAAACTAATATAGTGTTCAATTTTGGCGGTACTGTTTTTTTTTCAGACATTCTTCTCATATTGGGTCGAGTATTAAAAAAAACAAAAAAATTTATCCTAAAGTCGTATCTCTTACAGCAAGTAACGTAACTCTTAAGCTGGTGACGACGTCATCAGTTCTAGAAGGTCTGTCGCGTTTGCCGTATCAGCAGTGATTCCTTTAACCTCAAATATCTGCTTACACAGGCTTCATCTGTGTGTCGTCTCTGCTTGCAAAAGCAGATTGACTGGAGAAAGGAATGCTTAGCCCGATAATTCTCATGGGCAAGGCAGACGTTAGGTACAAGTGTCTATCGGTGTGCGCAATGCAACTTTAGCTAAGGAGTTGCAATCATTTTAAAATTAATACAAATAAGCAAATAGAATTTCTATAACAACAAAAAGAATTAATTTTCTGAACCTCATAGACATTTAGAATTATCACGATATGGATATGGATTATTTACTTGCAACATTAGCGTATTACAATCCAGGTAAATCAACTTCATGGTAAAATGTCACATTTTCTTGAAAAACCCAAAGTTTATATAGTAATTAGTTACATAGTGGGTTTTTCGTTGCATCTCCTACCTATTAATAATGTTTTAAAAGTTAACATCAGAGGATGTGCGCGAGAAAATTGGATATGAAACTTTTGTTAGGGCACATAGGATCAGATTTATCACAACTTAATTTTAGTTAGCATAGAGAAATACAGAATCATGTTAATAATTCTCTTTGACTCTTATGTTGCCTGGCAATATTACAATAGCTCCATTTTCCACTTCTTGTCGAGTAACTTACTACGCAGTAATATCGAATTTTCTTTGAGATTCGTAATGATATATATTTATTTTTTTTATAATATGGATATTTTTACTAGTCATCATAGACCTGGATAGGTTCACTCATTGTTAATGCCATGGATAAAAAAGTTTGTACAGCGGACTCTTTGAATTCCAAAATATCAGCGAATTCATGTGGGTTACGTCTGGTCTAAATGGCTCTCTCCCCTCCCGTATTTGGATGTTGTCTGAATTTACTCTGCCCTTGTGACAAGTATAATTTCACTTGCAGGCTGATTAATGGAACCTGGTTACAGTATCCTGCAGTACGAGAGTTTTCACATCGCAACTTCAAAAAATCGTTCGTCGCAGCGGACGACTACAGTCAAGTAACAACCGCCTACAATGTGAAAGGAATTTCATGGACTTCTTCGACCGACACCGTATCTCGTCGTTAATCTCGTTTTAATGCGGAAGGTTCCGGCGGCTGTCGGAATCGACTACGAATGGGGCATACATCCTATGGTGTAGCCGAGGGCTGGGGGTACACTACCGTGAGAAATGGAAAATGTTAGTTGTCTCCAGAGGAGGAGAGCAAAAGGGGGTGAGGGGGGGTGCGCAATTTCCCAGGTGGGAGATGTGTATGCTGGGCGGTGGGAAATTGATCTAAGGGTTTGCTCCAATCGCCTTTCCCTTTTACTATCTCGGTCAGAGTTCAGCGACTCTCCGACAGAGGGGGTTTATGTCTTCTTGATACCCCATCCAGGTTCCTTCCCATCCTACCATATGGTTCATGCGCGGTTCAACATGGCTGCAGCCGGCGGGGGAGCCCAAGATGCCTGTGGAAATAATCTCGAGGCAAGCGTCGGGAAGGACACAGATGTGAGTCACAGATAATTCAAAGAAAACAGTGGAAGCTGGTCACGAAGGGGGTTAACTTATGATGTCTGTACTTTACTGAATTTCCTTATTAAATAAGTTGTTTTTGCTTGGTTCTAGCTTAAATCCAGAGCAATATATATACATATGCAAAATAATATATACCATGCAACATGGTATTTATTATTTTGGTCTCTGATTAGTTTTAATATTTGAGAAATGATTGTCGGGATTACCTCAAAATACCAGCTTCTTTTGAACATACACTGTATCAGCTATAATCACTATATTTGGGTTAATTAATAACTATCATATATACTTTCTAATTGCTTTTTTTATTTGGATTAACAATACAATTTGAAGAACTTTCACATCATTGTCTTAACCATAATATCTGCCACCTCCATGACCAAATCCACCAAATCCTCCACCAAAACCTCTATGGAATCCTGGCTCAGCTTCAGGTTCGGGTTCAGCTACTGGGCTCCTCTTTCCACGGTAGCCTCCATATCCGAATCCATGTCCACCAAATCCTCCAAATCCTCCACCAAAACCTCTATGGAATCCAGGCTCAGCTTCAGGTTCAGGTTCAGCTACTGGGTCCTCTTTCCACGGTAGCCTCCATATCCGAATCCATGTCCACCAAATCCTCCAAATCCTCCACCAAAACCTCTATGGAATCCAGGCTCAGCTTCAGGTTCAGGTTCAGCTACTGGGCTCCTCTTTCCACGGTAGCCTCCATATCCGAATCCATGTCCACCAAATCCTCCAAATCCTCCACCAAAACCTCTATGGAATCCTGGCTCAGCTTCAGGTTCAGGTTCAGCTACTGGGCTCCTCTTTCCACGGTAACCTCCATATCCGAATCCATGTCCACCAAATCCACCAAATCCTCCACCAAAACCTCTATGGAATCCTGGCTCTGCTTCAGGTTCGGGTTCAGCAACAGGACTACCTGCTACTATCCCGAAAAGGACCACGGCTAGGGTGGCAATGATCGTCTGTAAACATTATTGAAAATATCGGTATAATTACAACTCAAAGAAGAAATATTGTTCATTTGGAGTACTGTATCAGTGGTTAAACTGAAAACATTAAACTGCTTTATAAATGTTTCAAACCGATTTTTATCTCAAGAAACCTTCCTTTTAATAAAGATGTCCTTAACCAGTTTATGATATAATCTAATATAATATAAACAAAGCATAAAGATATTCTGTAATTAAAATTTTATGTTCAGAGATTAAGATATGTATTTGGAATGATATCCTAAAAGTAAATAATCATTGAATTGCATTAGTGATTATGAACATAATAAAAATTGTCAATGAATCGTTCAATAATAACTACTAAAGAATTCCTTAAACAAAAATGCGAATTATAAAAGACACATCAATATAGGCATTTTGGTATTCTTTTACCAGTTCACTTTTTTTAGGCCGTGATCATAAATGGAACACTGAGACTAATACAGTACTTTTATTATTACTTATATGACAGGCAAGGAAAATGCCTACTACGTTCTTGGCTAGTTTGAAAATTGATGATAATTATGCTCATTGACTCTCTCTCTCTCTCTCTCTCTCTCTCTCTCTCTCTTACCTTAGACATCATCGTGCAGTACTTGAGAGACGACTGTGCTGAATGGATTCAGGGATCCCCTTATATACTAGTGTCTGAAGAAGGTCAAACGTCCTTCTCACGATCTTGAAGAAAATAACAACGTCATCGGCTATTAGTAAATGGTAACGATAATACTTTTTCCTGCTTTTCATATCCTTTGAACCAGACAATCCAATGGCCTTATTATTTAAAATTTTTATGCATATACCAGAGTCAAAATAAGTATTGCATATATATATATACATATATATATATATATATATATTATATATATATATATATATATATATATATATATATACATAGAGTACTAGCAAACGCAGTATGGACAATATACCACTCAAGTTCAAGCACACACCTTCATGATATAAAGTTTCCACACTGACATTGTGTGGAGAGACGTGAATCCTCTTGGCACTGTTTTGTAGAAAGATTTTGAAAAGTAGAAAAAGGAAAAGCAATTACCGTTATCCCTCATCTTTATCAATACACAATGACGAAGTTATTTTCTTCAAGATCTTAAAGGCCAAGGGAAGGACATTTGGTTTCCCTCAATCACTATATAAGGGGATTCCTGGGTCTCTTTCAGCACAGTTGCCTCTCAAGCACTGCAAGATGCCCTCCAAGGTAAGACAGAAAGGCAGACAGACAAAAAGACAGACAAACACACAGAGAGAGAGAGAGAGAGAGAGAGAGAGAGAGAGAGAGAGAGAGAGAGAGAGAGAGAGAGAGAGAGAGAGAGAGGGAACGTAATTATAGTTAGATCACCATTTCAAATATATATATAGATCTCATAATATAAAATGTAATAGTAGCATATCCTTTTCTTTGACATGTTATTTCGCATCAAACTATAAATAGTAGATGAGAGAGAAATCTGTCTGAAATATACTTACCACCATTCAGAACTTCAGTTTGAGCAATAGTGTGAACAATAGTGTGAACTGATAATTCCTGGAAAACAAAAAGTAAAAAATCCAACAGATTTTTCTAACATATTTCTTGGTTTAGAAGACACCATTCAAAATTTATCGGTACATTTTCTGCAGACAGTTATTGCCACCTTCACTGTGGTCCTTTTCGGGATAGTAGCAGCTGGTCCAGTTGCTGAACCCGAACCGGAAGCAAATCCTGGATTCCACAGAGGATTTGGTGGAGGATTTGGAGGATTTGGTGGCCATGGATTCGGATATGGAGGCTACCGTGGAAAGAGGAGCCCAGTAGCTGAAGCTGAGCCCGGATTCCATCGAGGATTTGGTGGAGGATTCGGAGGATTTGGTGGCCATGGATTCGGATATGGAGGCTACCGTGGAAAGAGGAGCCCAGTAGCTGAAGCTGAGCCCGGATTCCATAGAGGATTTGGTGGAGGATTTGGAGGATTTGGTGGCCATGGATTCGGATATGGAGGCTACCGTGGAAAGAGGAGCCCAGTAGCTGAAGCTGAGCCCGGATTCCATCGAGGATTTGGTGGAGGATTTGGAGGATTTGGTGGCCATGGATTCGGATACGGAGGCTACCGTGGAAAGAGGAGCCCAGTAGCTGAAGCTGAGCCCGGATTCCATCGAGGATTTGGTGGAGGATTTGGTGGTTTTGGTCATATTGGAGGAGGCAGATATTATGGTTAGGACAAAATTTCAAAAGTCCTTCCAATTTACATACGTTTAGAAATAAAACTAATTTTCAAAACACATATTCCTTTTATTTCCCATAACCAATAAAGCGATTAAACACATTTGATTAAGGATCATGAGAGACTGAAAATAATTATTTCCCAATAATAATGAATTCAAGAGTACTATATAAAATGACAAAAGATGAGTTGGCTGTCACCGAACTACTAAGCTACTCTTCCTCTTGTTAAGTTTAAGGTTTTATGCAAATCTTATCAAATGAATATCAAAATCTGTGAATTGTTCTTGTAAGAGCCTGAGAAGGAGGGGTTGATGCTTTGTAAAGGAATCCTTTTTCCAGGAAAGCATAAAATTAGGTGCATGAAAGCAGCCCTTAATAGGAAGATGACAAAGGGAACAAATAAGACAATCTATGTATATCGTATTTAGACGATTAAAACGAGATCGAACTCCTATTGATTTAGGTTATATGCTGTAATGTCGAGAAACCAAACCTCGACTTAACAGATGCAGTAGGGATGGTATATTCCCATTTCCACAGTCATTCGCATCAACATCAATATAATCGTAAATGCGTTAGGATCATTGAGGACCACTGCTGTGTACATCTGAGTCACAAACGGCTTTACTATCTTCATCGCCAGTATAGTGATAGTCGGTGCTTTCGAAATCTCCCATGAATTTTTAGACAACGATAAACAACTGGCTGTGAAAAAAATATATATTTGGTTGTACGGGGTTCTAGGTCCCAACACCCGTATAGATATAAAGCTTTTTTAAATATAACAGTTTTACACTAGTGTTTGATTTTTCTTGTTTTCCTCTTTCCATTATAGAAATTCTGCATGAAATGAAGTCTTACAAATATTGAAAGATTGTTGAGTGGTGATCTAGCGATGAAATATCTTCCATACAATTCAACAGGAATTCTAAAGAACAAAAGTAACTAAAGATGGATGCAAAATTATAAAAAAATAAAATAAAACAGTGAAAAATCTGTGATGGAGAACACTATCGTTAAAAAGCCTCCCCAGGCCTGCATATATAGTGCTTAATATAAACGATTTATAGCAGTGACTGACAGGGTTTGAGAAACCCTGTTTCCTGAAGAATAAAAACTAATTTTTTTGTGTGGTCTTTTCATTCAATAAGTTAAGCTTATTACAAAGAAATTAGACTCTTGTTATCTTTTTGTGCAAGTGCTCTTTTCGTATATACTAAGCTTGTGAATTTTGGGATAGCGACAGATATCTTAAATAAAATATCGTTCTGATTTAATAAGAGATAATAACCAGATAGTGAATAACAAATCTAAACACGATCATGTACTTTGCTGAGCTTTTAAAATGAACTATTAGTCGCATTATAACATCATGAAAATTGTTAGAGAATGTGTCTATCAATATTATTTATCACGATTACATCAAATTATTTCCTTAATAATCACCTGACAGGCAATATATGTAGACCTCATTTCCTGTGTAATGTTTCATCTTTCCTTTAGGGACTAACTTCAGGCACCATATTCCAGTCTCATAAAAAGAGGATTTCATAGTCTTCTAAATAGAAGAATACCCTCTAAAATCACTCTCCTTTCCTTTCTTTTTCAGGTTCCATCTATAACTTTTCAAAGATTCTATTACTCCCTTGATAACGATTGCACAATCCTACAAATTTGTAGATTAACCGGACAAGAGGGCACGCAGCATGGTATAGATCATTTTGAGGTATATCCTCTTTTCATGATTTACCAGTGGTTCCTGATTAGTTTTAATATTTGAGAAATAATTGTCTGTATTACCTCAAAATACCAGCTTCTTTTGAACATACACTGTTAGCAGTTATAATCACTATATTTGGGTTGATTAATGACTATTATATGTACTTTCTAATAACTTTTTTTATTTGGATTAACATTACAATTTGAAGAACTTTCACATCCTTGTCTTAACCATAATATCTGCCACCTCCATGACCAAATCCACCAAATCCTCCACCAAATCCTCTATGGAATCCTGGCTCAGCTTCAGGTTCGGGTTCAGCTACTGGGCTCCTCTTTCCACGGTAGCCTCCATATCCGAATCCATGTCCACCAAATCCTCCAAATCCTCCACCAAAACCTCTATGGAATCCAGGCTCAGCTTCAGGTTCAGGTTCAGCTACTGGGCTCCTCTTTCCACGGTAGCCTCCATATCCGAATCCATGTCCACCAAATCCTCCAAATCCTCCACCAAAACCTCTATGGAATCCAGGCTCAGCTTCAGGTTCAGGTTCAGCTACTGGGCTCCTCTTTCCACGGTAGCCTCCATATCCGAATCCATGTCCACCAAATCCACCAAATCCTCCACCAAAACCTCTATGGAATCCTGGCTCAGCTTCAGGTTCGGGTTCAGCAACAGGACTACCTGCTACTATCCCGAAAAGGACAACGGCTAGGGTGGCAATGATCGTCTGAAAACATTATTGAAATTATCGGTATAATTACAACTCAAAGAAGAAATATTGTTCATTTGGAGTACTGTTCACATCAATGGTTAAACTGGAAACACTAAATTGCTTTATAAATATTTCAAATTCATTTTTCTCTCAAGAAACATTTCTTTTAATAAAGATGTCCATAACCAGTTTACACTATATTCTAAAATCAAATAAATTAAGTATTAAGATATTCTGTAATAAGAATCTCATGTTCAGAGAATAAGATATGTATTTGAAATTATTTCCTAGAAGTAAATAATCATTGAATTGTATTAGTGATTATGAACATGATTAAAAAGTGTCGATGCGTCATTGAATATAAATGAAGTAGTCTACTAAAGAATTCCTTAAATAAAGACGCAAGGTTTAAAAGACACATCAATATAGTCATTTTGGCATTCTTTTACAATTCGCTTTTTTTTAGGTAGAGAGATCATAAATGGAACACCGAGACTAATACAGTACTTTTATTATTACTTATATGACAGGCAAAGAAAATGCATACTCCGTTCTAGGCTAGTGTGAAAATTGATGTTAATTACGCTTATTGACTACCTTTCTCTCTCTCTGTCTCTCTATCTCTCTCTTACCTTTGACATCATCGTGCAGTGCTTGAGAGGCGACTGTGCTGAAAGGGATTCAGGGATCCCCTTATATACTAGTGTCTGATGAAGGCGAAATGTCCTTCTCACGATCTTGAGGAAAATAACAACGTCATCGGCCATTAAGTGAATGGTAATGATAATACTTTTTTCTGCTTTTCATATCCTTTGAACTAAACAATCCAATGGCCTTTATATTTATAGGTGTTATGAATATACCAGAATCAAGATATATAATGGATATATGTATATATGTATATATATATGCACATAGAGTACTAGCAAATGCATTAAGGAAAATGTACGGCTCAAGTTCAAGTACATTCCTTCATGATATAAAATTTCCTCACTGACATTGTGTGGGGAGAGACGTGAACCCTCTTGGCACTGAACCTCTGCCAGTAATTTTTTCGTGGAAATTGAACGGTTTTGTTCAAAGATATTGAAAAGTGGAAAAAGGAAAAGCAATTACCGTTATCCCTCATCTTTATCAATATACAATGACGAAGTTGTTTTTTCAAGATCTTAAAGGCCAAGGGAAGGACATTTGGTTTCCCTCGATCACTATATAAGAGGATTCCTGGGTCTCCTTCAGCACAGTTGCCTCTCAAGCACTGCAAGATGCTTTCCAAGGTAAGACAGAAAGACAGACAGACAAACAGACAGACACACAGAGAGAGAGAGAGAGAGAGAGAGAGAGAGAGAGAGAATGTAATTATAGTTAGATCACCATTTCAAATACATATATAGATCTCTTAATATAAAATGTTTTAGTAGAATATCCTTTTCTTTGACATGTTATTTCGCATTAAACTATAAACAGTAGATGAGAGAGAAATCTGTCTGAAATATACTTACCACCATTCAGAACTTCCGTTTGAGAAATAGTTTGAGCAATAGTGTGAACTAATAATTCATGGAAAACAATAAGTAAAAAATTACAACAGATTTTTCTAACATATTTCTTAGTTTAGAAGACACAATTCAAAATTTATAAGTACATTTTCTGCAGACAGTTATTGCCACCTTCACTGTGGTCCTTTTCGGGATAGTAGCAGCTGGTCCAGTTGCTGAACCCGAACCGGAAGCAAATCCTGGATTCCACAGAGGATTTGGTGGAGGATTTGGAGGATTTGGTGGCCATGGATTCGGATATGGAGGCTACCGTGGAAAGAGGAGCCCAGTAGCTGAACGCTGAGCCGGATTCCATCGAGGATTTGTTGGAGGATTCGGAGGATTTGGTGGCCATGGATTCGGATATGGACGGCTTACCGTGGAAAAGAGGAGCCAGTAGCTGAAGCTGAGCCCGGATTCCATAGAGGATTTGGTGGAGGATTTGGAGGATTTGGTGGCCATGGATTCGGATATGGAGGCTACCGTGGAAAGAGGAGCCCAGTAGCTGAAGCTGAGCCCGGATTCCATAGAGGATTTGGTGGAGGATTTGGAGGATTTGGTGGCCATGGATTCGGATACGGAGGCTACCGTGGAAAGAGGAGCCCAGTAGCTGAAGCTGAGCCCGGATTCCATCGAGGATTTGGTGGAGGATTTGGTGGTTTTGGTCATATTGGAGGAGGCAGATATTATGGTTAGGACAAAATTTCAAAAGTCCTTCCAATTTACATACGTTTAGAAATAAAACTTATTTTCAAAACACATATTCCTTTTATTTCCCATAACCAATAAAGCAAATAAACTCATTTGATTAAGGATCATGAGAAACTGAAAATAATTATTCCCAAATAATAATGAAGTCAAAAATACTATATAAAATGATAAAAGGTGAGTTGGCTGTCACCGAACTACTAAGCTACTCTTCCTCTTGTTAAGTTTAAGGTTTGTGCAAACCTTATCAAATGAATATCAAAATCTGTGAATTGTTCTTGTGAGAGCTTGAGAAGGAGGGGTTGATGCTTTGTAAAGGAATCCTTTTTCCAGGAAAGCATAAAATTAGTTGCTTGAAAGCAGCCCTTAATAGGAAGATGACAAAGGGAACAAATAAGACAATCTATGTATATCGTATTTAGACGATTAGGACGAGATCGAACTCCTATTGATTCAGGTTATATGCTGTAATTTCGAGAAACCAAACCACGACTTAACAGATGCGGTAGGGATGGTATATTCCTATTTCCACAGTCATTCGCATCAACAATCAACATCAATATTATCGTATATGCGATACTATCATTGAGGACCACTGCTGTGTACATCTGAGTCACAAACGGCTTTACTATCTTCATCGCCAGTATAGTAATAGTCGGTGCTTTCGAAATCTCCCAAGAATTTTTAGACAACGATAAACAACTGGCTGTAAAAAAATATATATATATTTGGTTGTACGAGGTTCTAGGTCCCAACACCCGTATAGATATAAAGCTTTTTTAAATATAACAGTTTTACACTAGTGTTTGATTTTTCTTGTTTTCTTCTTTCCATTATAGAAATTCTGCATGAAATGAAGTCTCATAAATATTGTAAGAATGTAGAGTGGTGATCTAGCGATGAAATACCTTCCATAAAATTCAACAAGAATTCTAAAGAACAAAAGTAACTAAAGATGGATGCAAAATTAAATTTAAAAAAAAAAGTTAAAAACCTGTGATGGAGAACACTATCGTTAAAAAGCCTCCCCAGGTCTGCATATATAGTGCTTAATATAAACGATTTATAGCAGTGACTGACAGGGTTTGAGAAACCCTGTTTCCTGAAGAATAAAAACTTTAATTTTTTGTGTAGTCTTTTCATTCAATAAGTTAAGCTTATTACAAAGAAATTAGACTCTTGTTATCTTTTTGTGCAAGTGCTCTTTTCGTATATACTAAGCTTGTGAATTTTGGGATAGCGACAGATATCTTAAATAAAATATCGTTCTGATTTAATAAGAGATAATAACCAGATAGTGAATAACAAATCTGAACACGATCATGTACTTTACTGGGCTTTTAAAATGAACTATTAGTCGCATTATAACATCATAAAAATTGTTAGAGAATGTGTCTATCAATATTATTTATCACGATTACATCAAATTATTTCCTTAATAATCACCTGACAGGCAATATATGTAGACCTCATTTCCTGTGTAATGTTTCATCTTTCCTTTAGGGACTAACTTCAGGCACCATATTCCAGTCTCATAAAAAGAGGATTTCATAGTTTTCTAAATAAAAGAATACCCTCTAAAATCACTCTCCTTTCCTTTCGTTTTCAGGTTCCATCTATAACTTTTCAAAGATTCTATTACTCCCTTGATAACGATTGCACAATCCTACAAATTTGTAGATTAACCTGACAAGAGGGCACGCAGCATGGTATAGATCATTTTGAGGTATATCCTCTTTTCATGATTTACCAGTGGTTCCTGATTAGTTTTAATATTTGAGAAATAATTGTCTGTATTACCTCAAAATACCAGCTTCTTTTGAACATACACTGTTATCAGTTATAATCACTATATTTGGGTTGATTAATGACTATTATATATACTTTCTAATGGCGTTTTTTTATTTGGATTAACATTACAATTTGAAGAACTTTCACATCCTTGTCTTAACCATAATATCTGCCACCTCCATGACCAAATCCACCAAATCCTCCACCAAATCCTCTATGGAATCCAGGCTCAGCTTCAGGTTCGGGTTCAGCTACTGGGCTCCTCTTTCCACGGTAGCCTCCATATCCGAATCCATGTCCACCAAATCCTCCAAATCCTCCACCAAATCCTCTATGGAATCCAGGCTCAGCTTCAGGTTCAGGTTCAGCTACTGGGCTCCTCTTTCCACGGTAGCCTCCATATCCGAATCCATGTCCACCAAATCCACCAAATCCTCCACCAAAACCTCTATGGAATCCTGGCTCTGCTTCAGGTTCGGGTTCAGCAACAGGACTACCTGCTACTATCCCGAAAAGGACACGGCTAGGGTGGCAATGATCGTCTGTAAACATTATTGAAATTATCGGTATAATTACAACTCAAAGAAGAAATATTGTTCATTTGGAGTACTGTTCACATCAATGGTTAAACTGGAAACACTAAATTGCTTTATAAATATTTCAAATTCATTTTTCTCTCAAGAAACATTTCTTTTAATAAAGATGTCCATAATCAGTTTACAATATAGTCTAATATAAAAGAAATTAAGTATTAAGATATTCTGTAATAAGAATCTCATGTTCAGAGAATAAGATATGTATTTGAAATTATTTCCTAGAAGTAAATAATCATTGAATTATATTAGTGATTATGAACATGATTAAAAAGTGTCGATGAGTCATTGAATATTAATGAAGTAGTCTACTAAAGAATTCCTCAAATAAAGACGCGAATTAGAAAAGACACATCAATATAGTCATTTTGGCATTCTTTTACCAATTCGCTTTTTTCTAGGTAGAGAGATCATAAATGGAAGACTGAGACTAATACAGTACTTTTATTATTACTTATATGACAGGCAAAGAAAATGCATACTCGTTTCTAGGCTTGTGTGAAAATTGATGATAATTATGCTCATTGACTTTCTCTCTCTCTCTCTCTCTCTCTCTCTCTCTCTCTCTCTCTCTCTCTCTTTTCTTACCTTCGACATCATCGTGCAGTGCTTGAGAGGCGACTGTGCTGAAAGGGATTCAGGGATCCCCTTATATACTAGTGTCTGATGAAGGCGAAATGTCCTTCTCACGATCTTGAGAAAAATAACAACGTCATTGGCCAGTAAGTGAATGGTAATGATAATACTTTTTTCTGCTTTTCATACCCTTTGAACTAAACAATCCAATGGCCTTAATATTTTAGGCGTCCAGCGCTAAAACCCACACTCACCACATTTTAAAATAATGGAGAATAAGGCCTTTACATGTGTAAATTTAAAAAGGCCATAACTTTTATTTTTCAAGATATTTTCTTCGGGTTTGAATTTTTGTAAGGTTTAGGACCCCAAAAATATGATGTTATATAAGAACAAAAAATTAGACTGATTGATTGTATGATTGATTGTACAATTGATAAGCAAAATTAATGCTGATATTTACAAAAGTACAGATCATAAAGTGCAAAATTAAACCATATTCTCATCATCAAAATATACACTCACTTATACCATTCGAAAGAGGAAACGAAGGGGATTCCAGATGTACGATAAAATGCATTTCTCAAATTTGTGGCGAGTGTAGGTTTTAGCACTGGACGCCTCAGTTATGTGTTATGCATATACCAGAATCAAGATATATAAAGGATATGTATAAATGTGTAGATATATATATGTATACATACATACATATATATATATATTATATATATATATATAGATATATATATATATATATGCAGAAAGCCAGGTACTATGCCGTACTCTAAGTAAATGGGGATACAATCCACAATGAAGTAAAATCCTCTTGTAGTTTAAAATATATATTTCTTGTACAGGATTAAAGCTTTCGACCATCAACTGTGGTCTTGTTCACTAAAATGTTACATATATATATATATATATAATATATATATATATATATATATATATATATATATATATATACAGAGAGTACTAGCAAATGCATTAAGGAAAATATACGGCTCAAGTTCAAGCACATTCCTTCATGATATAAAGTTTCCTCACTGACATTGTGTGGAGAGACGTGAACCCTCTTAGCACTGAACCGCTGCCCGTAATTTTTTCGTGGAAATTGAAAGGTTTTGTTCAAAGATATTGAAAAGCGGAAAAAGGAAAAGCAGTTACCGTTATCCCTCATCTTTATCAATACACAATGACGAAGTTGTTTTTTCAAGATCTTAAAGACGAAGGGAAGGACATCTGGTTTCCCTCAATCACTATAAAAGGGGATTCCTGATTCTCTTTCAGCACAGTTGCCTCTCAAGCACTGCAAGATGCCTTCCAAGGTAGGACACAAAGACAGACAGACAAACAGACAGACACAGAGAGAGAGAGAGAGAGAGAGAGAGAATGTAATTATAGTTAGATCACCATTTCAAATACATATATAGATCTCTTAATATAAAATGTTTTAGTAGAATATCTTTTTCTTTGACATGTTATTTCGCATCAAACTATAAACAGTAGATGAGAGAGAAATCTGTCTGGAATATACTTACCACCATTCAGAACTTCAGTTTGAGCAATAGTGTGAGCAATAGTGTGAACTAATAATTCATGGAAAACAATAAGTAAAAAATTACAACAGATTTTTCTAACATACATCTTGGTTTAGAAGACACAATTCAAAATTTATAAGTACATTTTCTGCAGACAGTTATTGCCACCTTCACTGTGGTCCTTTTCGGGATAGTAGCAGCTGGTCCAGTTGCTGAACCCGAACCGGAAGCAAATCCTGGATTCCACAGAGGATTTGGTGGAGGATTTGGAGGATTTGGTGGCCATGGATTCGGATATGGAGGCTACCGTGGAAAGAGGAGCCCAGTAGCTGAAGCTGAGCCCGGATTCCATCGAGGATTTGGTGGAGGATTTGGAGGATTTGGTGGCCATGGATTCGGATATGGAGGCTACCGTGGAAAGAGGAGCCCAGTAGCTGAAGCTGAGCCTGGATTGACCATAGAGGATTTGGTGGAGGATTTGGAGGATTTTGCGGTGGCCATTGATTCGATATGGAGGCTATCCGTGGAAAGAGGAGCCCAGGTGCTGAAGCTGAGCCCGGATTCCATAGAGGATTTGGTGGAGGATTTGGTGGTTTTGGTCATATTGGAGGAGGCAGATATTATGGTTAGGACAAAATTTCCAAAGTCCTTCCAATTTACATACGTTTAGAAATAAAACTTATTTTCAAAACATATATTCCTTTTATTTCTCATACCCAATAAAGCGATTAACACATTTGATTAAGGATCATGAGAGACTGAAAATAATTATTCCCCAATAATAATGAATTCAAGAATACTATATAAAATGATAAAAGATGAGTTGGCTGTCACCGCACTATTAAGCTACTCTTCCTCTTGTTAAGTTTGAGGTTTGTGCAAACCTTATCAAATGAATATCAAAATCTGTGAATTGTTCTTGTGAGAGCCTGAGAAGGAATCCTTTTTCCAGGAAAGCATAAAATTAGGTGCTAGAAAGCAGCCCTTAATAGGAAGATGACAAAGGGAACAAATAAGACAATCTATGTATATCGTATTTAGACGATTAGGACGAGATCGAACTCCTATTGATTCAGGTTATTACTGTAATTTCGAGAAACCAAACCACGACTTAACAGATGCAGTAGGGATGGTATATTCCCATTTCCACAGTCATTCGCATCAACAATCAACATCAATATTATCGTATATGCGATACGATCATTGAGGACCACTGCTGTGTACATCTGAGTCACCAACGGCTTCACTATCTTCATCGCCAGTATAGTGATAGTCGGTGCTTTCGAAATGTCCCATGAATTTTTAGACAACGATAAACAACTGGCTGTAAAAAATATATATTTGGTTTCACGGGGTTCTAGGTCCCAGCACCCGTATAGATATAAAGCTTTTTTTAAATATAACAGTTTTACACTAGTGTTTGATTTTTCTTGTTTTCTTCTTTCCATTACAGAAATTCTGCATGAAATGAAGTCACATAAATATTGTAAGAATTTAGAGTGGTGATCTAGCGATGAAATATCTTCCATACAATTCAACAGGAATTCTAAAGAACAAAAGTAACTAAAAATGGGTGCAAAATTATAAAAGAAAAATAAAATAAAACAGTGAAAAATCTGTAATGGAGAAAACAACGCTAAAAAGCCTCCCCAGGCCTGCATATATAGTGCTTAATATGAACGATGATTTATAGTAGTGACTGACAGGGTTTGAGAAACCCTGTTTCCTGAAGAATAAAAACTTTATTTTTTTGTATAGTCTTTTCAATCGATAAGTTAATCTTATTACAAAGAAATTAGACACTTGTTATCTTTTTGTGCAAGTGCTCTTTTCGTATATACTATGCTTGTGAATTTGGGGATAGTGTCAGACATCTTAAATAAACTATCCTACTGATTTAATAAGAGATAATAACCAGATAGTGAATAACAAATCTAAACACGATCATATACTTTGCTGAGCTTTTAAAATGAACTATTAGTCGCATTATAACATCAGGAAAATTGTTACAGAATGTGTCTATCAATATTTTTTATCACGATTCAGCAATGTATTTCCTTAACAATCACCTGACAGGCAATATATGTAGACCTCATTTCCTGTGCAATTTTTCATCCTTCATTTAGGGACTAACTTCAGACACCATATATCAGTCTCATAAAAAGAGGCTTTCATAGTCTTCTAAATAGAAGAATACCCTCTAAAATTACTGTCCTTTCTTTTCTTTTTCAGGTTCCATCAATAACTTTTCAAAGATTCTATTACTCCCTTGATAACGATTGCACAATCCTACAAATTTGTAGATTAACCTGACAAGAGGACACGCAGCATGGTATAGATCATTTTGAGGTATATCCTCTTTTCCTGATTTACCAGTGGTTCCTGATTTAGTTTTAATATTTGATAAATAATTGTCTGTATTACCTCAAAATACCAGCTTCTTTTGAACATACACTATTATCAGCTATAATCACTATATTTGGGTTGATTAATGACTATTATATGTACTGTCTAATTGTTTTTTTTATTTGGATTAACATTACAATTTGAGGAACTTTCAAATCCTTGTCTTAACCATAATATCTGCCACCTCCATGACCAAATCCACCAAATCCTCCACCAAATCCTCTATGGAATCCAGGCTCAGCTTCAGGTTCGGGTTCAGCTACTGGGCTCCTCTTTCCACGGTAGCCTCCATATCCGAATCCATGTCCACCAAATCCTCCAAATCCTCCACCAAAACCTCTATGGAATCCTGGCTCTGCTTCAGGTTCGGGTTCAGCTACTGGGCTCCTCTTTCCACGGTAGCCTCCATATCCGAATCCTATCCACCCCAAATCCTCCAAATCCTCCACCAAACCTCTATGGAATCCTGCTCAAGCTTCAGGTTCAGGTTCAGCTACTTGGCCTCCTCTTTCCACGGTAGCCTCCATATCCGAATCCATGTCCACCAAATCCACCAAATCCTCCACCAAAACCTCTATGAAATCCTGGCTCTGCTTCAGGTTCGGGTTCAGCAACAGGACTACCTGCTACTATCCCGAAAAGGACCACGGCTAGGGTGGCAATGATCGTCTGTAAACATTATTGAAATCATCGGTATAATTATAACTCAAAGAAGAAATATTGTTCATTTGGAGTACTGTTCACATCAATGGTTAAACTGAAAACACTAAATTGCTTTATAAATATTTCAAACTCATTTTTCTCTCAAGAAACATTCCTTTTAATAAAGATGTCTATAACCAGTTTACACTATAGTCTAATATAATATAAATTAAGCATTAAGATATTCTGTAATAAGAATTTCATGTTCAGAGAATAAGATATGTATTTGAAATGATATCCTAAAAGTAAATAATCATTGAATTTTATTAGTGATTATGAACATGATTAAAAAGTGTCGATGAGTCATTGAATATTAATGAAGTAGTCTACTAAAGAATTCCTTAAATAAAGACGCGAAGTTTAAAAGACACATCAATATAGTTCATTTTGGCATTCTTTTACCATTTCGTTTTTTTTTAGGTAGTGAGATCATTAAGGAACACTTATATGACAGGCAAAGAAAATGCCTACTCCGTTCTTGGCTAGTGTGAAAATTGATGATAATTTTGCTCATTGACTCTCTCTCTCTCTCTCTCTCTCTCTCTCTCTCTCTCTCTCTCTCTCTCTCTCTCTCTCTCTCTCTCTCTCTCTCTCTCTCTCTCTTACCTTTGACATCATCGTGCAGTGCTTGAGAGGCGACTGTGCTGTAAGGAATTCAGGGATCCCCTTATATACTAGTGTCTGAAGAAAGCGAAATGTCCTTCTCACGATCTTGAAGAAAATAACAACGTCATCGGCTATTAAGTAAATATTAATGATTACAATTTTTTCTGCTTTTCATACCCTTTGAACTAAACAATCCAATGGCCTTATTATTTATAGGTCTTATGCATATTCCAGAATCAAGATATATAATGGATATATGTATATATATATATATATATATATATATATATATATATATATATATATACATATATATATACATAGAGTACTAGCAAATGCAGTAAGGAAAATATACCGCTCAAGTTCAAGCACATACCTTCATAATATAAAGTTTCCTCACTGACATTGTGTGGAGAGACGTGAACCCTCTTGGCACTGAACCTCTTCCCGTAATTTTTTTGTGGAAATTGAACGGTTTTGTTCAAAGATATTGAAAAGTGGAAAAAGGAAAAGCAATTTTCGTTATCCCTCATCTTTATCAATACACAATGACGAAGTTATTTTTTTCAAGATCTTAAAGACGAAGGGAAGGACATTTGGTTTCCCTTAATCACTATAAAAGGGGATTCCTGATTCTCTTTCAGCACAGTTGCCTCTCAAGCACTGCAAGATGCCGTCCAAGGTAAAACAAACAGACAGAAAGAGAGAGAGAGAGCGAAAACGTAATTATAGTTAGAGCATCATTTCAAATACAAATATAGACCTCTTAATATAGAATGTATTAGTAGAATATCCTTTTCTTTGACATGTTATTTCGCATCAAACTATAAACAGTAGATGAGAGAGAAATCTGTCTGAAATATACTTACCACCATTCAGAACTTCAGTTTGAGCAATAGTGTGAGCAATAGTGTGAACTAATAATTCCTGGAAAACAAAAAATAAAAAATCCAACAGATTTTTCTAACATATTTCTTGGTTTAGAAGACACCATTCAAAATTTATTAGTACATTTTTTGCAGACAGTTGTTGCCACCTTCACTGTGGTCCTTTTCGGGATAGTAGCAGCTGGTCCAGTTGCTGAACCCGAACCGGAAGCAAATCCTGGATTCCACAGAGGATTTGGTGGAGGGTTTGGAGGATTTGGTGGCCATGGATTCGGATATGGAGGCTACCGTGGAAAGAGGAGCCCAGTAGCTGAAGCTGAGCCCGGATTCCATCGAGGACTTGGTGGAGGATTTGGAGGATTTGGTGGCCATGGATTTCGGATATGGAGGCTAACCGTGGAAAGAGGAGCCCAGTAGCTGAAGCTGATCCCGGATTCCATCGAGGATTTGGTGGAGGATTTGGAGGATTTGGTGGCCATGGATTCGGAGTATGGAGGCTACCGTGGAAAAGATGGAGCCCAGTAGCTGAAGCTGAGCCCGGATTCCATCGAGGACTTGGTGGAGGATTTGGAGGATTTGGTGGCCATGGATTCGGATACGGAGGCTACCGTGGAAAGAGGAGCCCAGTAGCTGAAGCTGAGCCCGGATTCCATCGAGGATTTGGTGGAGGATTTGGAGGATTTGGTGGCCATGGATTCGGATATGGAGGCTACCGTGGAAAGAGGAGCCCAGTAGCTGAAGCTGAGCCCGGATTCCATCGAGGATTTGGTGGAGGATTTGGAGGATTCAGTGGTTTTGGTCATATTGGAGGAGGCAGATATTATAGTTAGGACAAAATTTTCAAAGTCCTTCCAATTTACATATGTTTAGAAATAAAACTTATTTTCAAAACAGATATTACTTTTATTTCCCATACCCAATCTAGCGATTAAACGAAGTCAGGAATACTATATAAAGTATTTAAAGGTGAGTTAACTGTCACCGAACTACCAAGCTACTCTTCCTCTAGTTAAGTTTAAAGATTGTGCAAACCTTATCAAATAAGTATCAAAATCTTTGAGTTGTTCTTGCGAGAGCCTAAAAGGAGGGGATGATGCTTCGTAAAGGAATCCTTTTTCTAGGAAAGCATTAAATTACGTGCACGAAAGCAGCCCTTAATAAGAAGATGAAAAAGGGAACAAGTAAGACAATTTATGCACATCGTATTTTAGACGATTAGAGGAGATCGAACCTTTATTGATTTATGTTTTAATATGCTGTAGTTTCGAGAATCCAAACCACGACTTAACAGATGCAGTAGGGATGATATATTCCTATCCCCAAAGTCATTCGCATCATGATCAATATTATTGTATATGCGTTGCGATCATTGAGGACCACTGCTGTGTGATAGTCGGTGCTTTCGAAATGTCCCATGAATTTTTAGACAACGATAAACAACTGGCTGGAAGAAATATTTTGCTGGAGTGGGCTCAAGGTCCCAAGCCCCGTATAGATATAGAACTTTTTAATGTAACAATTTAACGATAGCATTCTATTTCCATTACAGAAATGCAGCACTAAATGAAGTCGTATGAATATTATAGGAGCATAGAGTGGTTTCTGGCGATGAAATATCTTCCTTACAATTCAACAAGAATGCTAGAGAACAAAAGTAACTAGAATCGAATGGAAAATGTTAAAAACAAGGCTAATGAAAATCTGTAATGGAGAATAACATCGTTAAAAAAGCTTCTCCAGAACTTCATAAAATACTTAACAAGTATGAACGATTTATGGCAGGAACTGAGAGGGTTAGGGAAACCATGTTTTCTATGGACTAAAATCTAATGTATTGTGTAGTCACAGTGTTCAGTAAACTAAGCTAATTACAAAGAAATCAGGTTCCTGGTATCTTCGTATTCACCAAATTAGTAAATTTTGGGAATTGAGGCAGAAAATCCTAAGGAAAATGTCCTTTTGATTTACTAGAAGATATTACCCAGATAATGAACAATAAATCTAAACACGACCATTTACTTTGCTGACCTTTTAAAATGAAGTGTTAGTCGCATTATAACAGTAAAATTTGTTGCTGACTATGTTTGTTTGTTTAAATAAACTTATATTTACTTTCTGGCTGTTTTTCTTATTTTGATTAACATCAGAATTTGATGAACTTTCACATTCTTGTCTTACCCATGATATCTGCCACTTCCGACATGACCAAATCCACCAAATCGTCCTCCAAAACCTCTTCGGGTTCGGGTTCAGCAACAGGACCCGCTGCTGCTATCCCGAAGAGAATCACGTCGATGGTGGTAATTATCATCAGTAAACAATATTGAAAATCCCTAAATGATTAGATCTTAAACAAGAAGTATTGTTCACTTGGAATATTGTTCACATCAATCGTTAAACTGAAAGCACTGAATTGTTTTAAATATATTTCAAACTGATTTTTCTGTTATGAAACATTCTTTTTGGCAAAGAAAATAAAACAAAATAATGTAAATAAAGCATAAAGATATTCTTTGATTACATTTAATGTTCAAAGATCAAGACATGTATATCTTCTTCTTTTTTTTCTTTGGTCATCCAGTGACAAACCCTTTTTGTCTCCACTGTACGACATCGCGGTGTCATACCATAGCGGCGATTAAAAATCTTATCATGGTAAGAAAACTTGTCAGTGATACATTGTGCCGTTTAAATTGATCTCCTTATAAAAGACAAATATTGATACAGTAAATATAATATTATGAAGGTATGATAATATGATGGATTATTATCAGAAACAGGGCGATGGAATATACTCTATGATTACATCAAAAGAGCCAAATATATTTCTGGATTTATGAAAGTGAGAAAATTACTGAATTTATATATAATGAAATGAATCTGTTCTTTGTAATTATTGTAAAATAGCGTAAATTTTATAAAACAAAGTAAAAAATAAAAAGAAATACACCATATAATACACAATGTACTTTTTTAAATTTTTTACTTTGTTTATATTGCAACATATTGTGACATTGAATACTATTTCTCCTATATCAGAAATTTCTGAATAGTCACTAAGTTATATGCAGCAAGTAGGCAGAAGCCTTATGAAGGATTGGCTCCCTGAAAGGCAATATCCCAAATAGTATTAACAATTGACTACACAATTCTAAGAACTTAATCAGTATTAACAATAAACAAAGAAACAAACAAACACAAACTAGTGTTACATTATTTAACCTAGTAGATAATATCTGTTCATTGAAAATCTTCCTTTATTTCCAGATCCACTACTATCTGTGAGGAGGCTATTTATTGTAGTCTCAATCTTCCACATCATATTTAAAGACGGGAATGGGGTCTAGGGTTGGGTTGTGTGGGTGGCTGTGGTTGTGGGGTATGCTAAATTATGAGGCCAGTTCTTTTTCTGTGCTTATCTGCTCATTGTTTTTCTCATTCAGTGTACGAACTCCTCCTTTTAGGCCTTTCTAAACAAAGAATAAACGATGTGAAAGATTTGAGATATAGATTCCCCTCATGTTCCTTGGACAATGATTTGCAGCGTCGAACAAAACAATTACTGTGAGGGCCACTTATTTATATCGATAACAAAATAAGAATTTTTAATAGACGTACTTTCACATTCTGATTATAAGAAAGACTCTACGTAAAGAAAATGTAATATACTTGTAAATGAGCAAGGAATATATATATATATAGTATATATATATATATATATATATATATATATATATATATATATATATATGACTGGTAAAAGTGTTCTGTAACAACAGAATTCCATCTAATAAAAGGAGCCCATAAAAACACCAAAAATGTAGAGAGAAAAGTACTATATTTCAGAGACTGCTGTCTCTCTCTTCAGGTATATGAATGAGAAAAGTTTACAGAAAAGGTGGTATTTATACCAAGAGATTCGTCCACAAGTAAGCCAATTTAGGTCACCCCCGCTGATAATCTTCCTTTAATCTTCTTAAGCGTTGGTTGAATGAACACTGCGTCGACGATGTCCGATGTCCAATTCCCTTTTGAGATGTTCATTACCTGCTCTCTTTTATTAAGGCCGATTCCATCATTTGACTCTTGTACCGGCAGTTGCTGCTATAAATTACACTGGACATATTCCAGTTTATTCTATGGTTATGTCATTTATATGATTGAAAATAGCCGAGTTCTGTTGTCCATACCTAACTGACCGTTTGTGTTGTATTAATCTCTGGGGAAGTGATTTACCTGTAAATCCGATGTAAGATTGGTCACAGTCCTGGCATGGGATCTCATATACCCCAGAGGTCTTTGGGCGATGTCTTTTGTTGGACGTTAATCAGGGATTTGGCTAAGGTATTTGGGTATGTAAATGCAAAAGGGTTTGGATTTCCCAAGGGTGTGAGTTACTCTCTTAATCGTCTCCAGGTGGGGAATTTTTATCTTATTGTTGGGTGTGTCTCTGGTCTTGTCTTTAGGGGGTCGGTAGAAAAATTACGTTTGCTTTTTGAATTGCTTTCTCAATTATATGGTCAGGATACTTTAAAGATGAAAGTTGCTTGCGAATTAGTTCAAATTCTTTTTCCAGGAAATCTGGGGAACAAATTCGTAAGGCTCTTAAGAATAGGTTGCTAGCTAGACCTATCTTGATAGTATTGTCATGATAGCTAAAGTAGTGAATATATGAAAGTGAGAACGTTGGTTTTCTGTATATGGTAATTTGTATTCTGTCGTGTCTCTGATTATTAAAACATCAAGAAAAGGAATTTTGTTGTCTGTTTCCCATTCAACTTTAAATTTGATGCTGGGCACTAATGCGTTTAATTTTGAGAGGAATTCATTAAAATTACCCCTTATTATCCCAAAATGTTTTAGTATGTCATCCACGTATCTCATCCACAGCATGTTTTTGGGTTTTATTGCATTATTACTGTAGTTTCAAAGTATTCCATGTACAGATTGGCTAAAATAGGACTTAAAGGACTACCCATTCCCCTACTGACACCCGATTTTTGCTTGTAGAATGATTCCCCGAATGAAAATACTATTAGATGCACATAATTCAACTAACTTTATTATTTTGTCAAGTGCCAAAGGGAAATGATCTGAATAGGGGGATATTTTTCCCTTAAAAACTGAAGAACGTCCTGTACTGGTACTTTTGTGAATAGGGAGTCTACGTCAAGGCTTAAAAGTTTTATGTTGTGAAGTGGTATATGTGCTTCTCTGAATTTGTGACAAAAGTCTTCCGAATGTTTGATGTGACTGGGAGAAAAAGTGCCTAAAAAAGGAGAAAGGAGGCCAGCTAACCATTTAGAAATTTTGTAATTGAAAGCTCCGGCGCATGAAACGATGGGTCTGAATGGAAGATTGTCTTTGTGAGTTTTGGGAAGACCATAAAAGGAGGGTAATTTAGGATTAATTACTTTAAATTTCTCTAATAGTTCAATACTCTTTTTGTCTTGGCCATTAATCTTACTTTCCGAAAAAATTCTGTGGGAACGTTCTGGAGGGGATTTTTCGTCAGTTTTTCGTAAGTATTTGTGTCGCTAAGGAGATGTTGATTTTGTCGAGTAGAAGCTTTTTGTCCATTATTACAATTTTGCCGTCTTTATCGGATCTACTTATTATAAAATCTAACTTTTTAGCGAGTGGATGGCTATCATGAATCTGCGGGGAACAGGATATTTCTTATGAAGGTCAGTTAAAGCATTTAGTAACACTCCTTTTAAACATATCTCTTCACGGCTGTAGTTTTTGTCAGATATGAATTTATCAAAAGCCACTATGAAGTCTAGGTTGTTTTTGCGGTCTGGCATTAGGGCAAAGGATAAGCCTAAATTTAAAAACTAAATGTTGATTTACAGTAAGGGGGGTGTTGGATAAGCAGTCTCTGAAATATAGTACTTTTCTCTCTACATTTTGGTTTTGGTGTTTTTTTATGGGCTCCTTTTATTAGATAGATATATATATATATTATATATATATATCTATATATATATTATATAGATATATCAATTTGTGTTAATGATATACATATACATACATATCTTCATATATATATATATATATATCATATATAAAGATATGATGCATAATATGTAAACTGTAAACTCATTAACACAAATTTATTATACCCAAATACACTGAAATCACAGTTTTAATAGATTTGTTCAAAGGAAAATAAAATTAGAAAAAGCGGAAAAAGTGCCGTTACTGCTCTTGTTTATTAATGGATGACTGTTCTTTTCTTCAAGATCTGAATGACCAATAGAAGGACACTTGGCTTTCCTTAGTCAGTATATAAGGGGATCCTAAGTCAGTCTCAGCACAGTCACTCCTCAAACCCTGCACGATGACGTCTAAGGTAAGAGGGAGAGATAGGTAGAAAAGTGAATCAGCATATTGGTTTGGTATGTTATTTAAATTACGCTCCCGTGTGGAAAGCAAGTTTCTCATTACCTGTTTTATTATCATCTTAAGTTTCTGATTTTCCCACCTCTGTAACCATGTTTTCATTCATTAATATATTTTCAATTTGTTGATTAAATGACCATCATTTCAATTCATATCTAGATCTTGAACTTATAAATAACACTTCGTAAAATATCATTCGCGTTTACTCTTGTAATATTGCTTTATTTTTCTATCTCAAAGACTTTTGACAGAAAAACCAAGCTGAAAAATATTTAACACAATCAAGAGCATTCAAAACTACAGACTTCTTATTTGAATTCTAATTACAAGAAATTTTCAATAAATTTTTCTTTATTGGTAGACGATCATTGCCATCTTAGCAGTGGTGCTTTTTGGGATCGTAGCAGGTGATCCTGTTGCTGAACCCGAAGCCAAAGCTGATCCTGGATTCCATAGAGGATTTGGTGGAGGATTTGGTGGATTTGGTGGCCATGGATTCGGATATGGAGGCTACCGTGGCAAAAGGAGCCCAGTAGCTGATCCTGAAGCTGAGCCTGGATTTATTCAACGTGGAATCGGTGGAGGACATGGAGGATTTGGAGGTCACGGATTCGGATATGGGGGCTACCGTGGAAAGAGGAGCCCAGTAGCTGAAGCTGAACCCGGATTCCATAGAGGTTTTGGTGGAGGATTTGGAGGATTTGGTCATTTTGGAGGCGGCAGATATTATGGCTAAGAAAATATGTGGAGGTTCTTCCATCATGAGTCCAAAAATAAAGAAGCATTACCAAAATATACATTTCTATTATTAATCACAACTAACAAAGTGAATGATGAATGCTTGATTAACAGTTATTTCACACTTTTAAAGAAATGAAGCTTGGAGTATTAGAAAATTTCTTTAGCCACAAGAAAAAGAAAGCAGTAAAAATATTATCTTGTTAGAATAGAGAAATCATCATATTAAATATAATGGTCCAGGAACATTTGAAATAAAATTCAAAGTTATTGTCCATGTCTAACAAACTCTGAGTAGCATGAGTAGCAGTGTCTTAAACAAGTAAAAAAATGCATGGAAGTTTCTTCAGCGGAATCGAGTTTTCTGTATGAGCCATGGCCAATGAAGCTTTCAGCCACGTCCCGGTGGTGGCCTGTCCTATAGCTTTGCCAGACGCACGATTATGGCTACCTTTAACCTTAAATTAGATGGTGGATGATCAACAAACCAATTTGCAGCCCTCTAGCCTTAGTCATTTTTAATTCTGAAGGCAGACAGAAAAAGTGTTGACTGACAGACAAAGCCGTCACAATAGTTTTCTTTTATAGAAAACTAAAAATTGTGAGGCTAAACAACAAAAGCCCTTAAATAACTACAAAATACACTTGATTCAATTTGGAGATATCTAGATCTTTCCTGGTCTATTCGATGCCATGCAGGAATGGAGAGTATTGCCCAAGGGCACTTAGGAACTCTTGGTGCTCCTGTGCTGTCTTCACTTTTGGGAAATTTGAAAATATAGGATAAAGTTGACGGGAAGAATTTCATGCTGATTTTTTCACCTACACCTTATTTTGTGATAACAAGCACTTATATATATTTTCTTCACTCATATATTATATCAAGTAACAGCTGCACCAAAGGCGTGGCTCTGTGGTCCTTTGTCCATTTTTATCAGATTTATTCATATCATTCTACAGAATAGTTATCTGAAATCGATTTTCTATTTCCTAAAGGCGTAGTCTTGGAATGAAAGAAATATTCCCTATTTCTTTATTATTTTTGCCATTTATTCCTTACTTCTTCACTCCTATCCTACCCCCCGTCTTGAAACAACCCAAATTGTTTCCATACCTTAATCTTTCCTCTCTCCTTTACTCAGCTCAGTAACAATTTTTTTCTTTCCCCATATGCTTTCCTACTTTTTGTCTCTTTGAGCAAGAGAGTAAATCATACTATTTCCCAAAGATTATCATATTACCTATGCAAAAGTTAAGTTTCTGTTTCTACTATTACCTGTGTTGCTCTGTGCAATACGCTTTTTGGTCATTCAGTGGCACAACCACTTTGGTTCCGCAAGTCCAACCCTGTAGCATCTTAAACTAGTCATGAAGAGTCTCATAAACCCAGATTGAGATATTACGTATTTTCAGTCGTTAGATCACCATGAAAATGTTTGACACTGAGACAGTTTCCCCTTCATACTAGCGCCCCTAAAAACGAAGACTAATATATCATTATTATAAAGAAAAGAAAACTGTAAAAAATTGTTTATTCATAACTAAAGTGTTAGAACATCGCTAGATGTATACAGGAAACATTGACCATTACTGAATTCTTATATAGTGCAATAGGAAATCTGCTGCCTTTTGTAATTAATTCAATACACTTTGGCTTCTATTATAAATAAAAAAAGATGAAATACAAAGAATGTGCACAGTAATTTATTATGACTGTATAAAATTGCCTCAGTACGTGAAATTAATCAGAGATGTACCCTAGGCAGTCCGGGACCCAATGATAAAATAAATATTTTTTCAACTCCAAAAATAATTGCGGCTGTTTCCCCAATTTGTACATTGTATTGAGTTTAGAGCAATGGGAAATATTGAAAATATTCTACATATTTACTTATACTCTGTGCAGAAATATGCAAGTATTCAATGTACTACGTTGTGCTGGGTATTCCGGTATGGTAACGATAACTTGTGACTGGCTGAGTCCTCGGGTGGGACTCATCTTGTGAAGGGGTCCTTGGTATGGTCAAGTTTGGTAACCACTGGTATAAATAATTTGGTCTACAAAGCCTATGAGCATTTTTGAGCAGGAAAAGTAGATTGCTTATGTAAACTGAGTTAAACTAATTAAGATTAATTTAATGCCTACCTTGACTTATTTGCTGTAGACTTTCTATCATATACCCAGCTCATCCTAGTTCACTTTTCTGCATTGTTACGAAGAACACTCATAAAACAAATGACTTTCCTCATACTTATCTGGTTTTAACATATGCTAAGTTTTCTAAAGACTTTGGTTAAATGTCCCGTTTACAAATTAGAAGAAGAGACGGCTGAAGCTTGGTTATTTGTGCGGTTCTGTGCCCTAATCTACTGCTTACCATTTTTTTAAGCGGAGAGGCATTTGTAGGCTGAGAGGCTGGCTTAGTATATTTTTGCAACATCACAGGATGAACTCGTTGTGAGGTCAGTTCACCTTCTTCCAGGCTCCTTTGAAAAAGGCAGTAAGTTAACAGCCAGAGGAAGTTCGGATGTTGAAACACATCTAAGGGCATCACAAATTTTATTACCCAGAGCTCAGTTATCATTTCTCTTAGCGAAAGCTCCGCAGAGTCAAACAAAACGAACATTTTGGGAATTGATTTCCCATGCTTTAGGTCCTATTTTTTTAATGTATACTCAATAATAAAAAAAAAGAATCTATGGAACGCAAATAGTTTATTTTCCCTAGTACGGTGGGTAAATATACCAACATAAAATCCGCAGTTAATTCTTGAGATATAAAGTATCCAAAATATAGCCCAGAATTAACGATTTTAATCTAAAGAAATGACAAGTAGAAAAAGAGAGATTGATTGTCCTTATGGCTCTTGCTTACTAATAGACGATGACGCATTCCTTTTCTTTATGATCTTGACGATCGTCTGAAGGGCATTTGTCGTCCCTCAGGCAGCATATACGGTGCTCCCTGGTCCCCTTCGTCACAGTCGCTTCTCAAGTACTACACGATGATGTCCAGGGTAAGAGAGAGAGAGAAAGAATTGAAAAAGTGTACTTACTTTTGATATATAGCTTCAATTACTCCAGCGGGAATCATTTGACTAACTGTGGTTATTATCTTGATGTGTAAACAATGCTCCGACCCTCTTAACTCTATCTATAATAATATTTTCTGATTTTTGACGGTATGGCATCATTTTACTTGCATATCTAGAACTTAGTCCTAAAATATATGCCGGGTCCATTCATATAAATTTGTATTATTTTTCTATCTGGATATGAAACCTCTGAGGGGAAACCTTTAAAAGAAAGACCTGACTGAAATAAATTTAACATTGCTAAGATTATTTACCTAAGCTATTGCATTAAGAGTATTCCAATTACTCCTGATGCCATAATGTAAAAATAAATTCTAATTACTGAAAAGATGAATTTGTATTTATATAAACTTCCAAAAGATTGTAGGACTTCTGGTTTTAGGTCTAATTGTCCAGGAATTTTAATAATTTTTTTGTTTTACAGCCGATTATTGCCACCTTAGCCGTGCTCCTATTCGGGATAGTAGCAGCTGATCCTGTTGCTGAACCCGAAGCCAAAGCTGATCCAGGATTCCATAAAGGATTTGGTGGAGGATTTGGAGGATTTGGTGGCCATGGATTTGGATATGGAGGTTACCGTGGAAAGAGGAGCCCAGTAGCTGAGCCTGGATTTATCCACCATGGGTTTGGTGGAGGATTTGGAGGATTTGGTGGCCATGGATTCGGATATGGAGGTTACCGAGGAAAGAGGAGCCCAGTAGCTGAACCCGAAGCCAAGCCTGGATTAGTTCACCGTGGATTTGGAGGAGGATTTGGTCACTTCGGAGGAGGCAGATATTATGGTTAAGAAAAAATGTGAGGATTCTTCCAATGAATTAAAGAAACTGATTATCAAATTCTGCACTAATTTTCATTATTACCCAAACAAAGCAAATAATTAATATTTTGTTAGAAAATGTTTTACTCTTTTCAAGTAAGGAACAGTATATTATAAGAAAAATGTCTTCATCTAATGTTAGATCAAAATTATTATTGTACCACTTAAAAACAAAAGTAATGTCATATTGATTATATCATTTTTCACAAATATTTCAACTGAAATTCAGACTGGTTATTCCTTATTGACATTCTTTAAGTAGAAATTTATGTAGAAATCATGTGACCCTAGAAATGGATATCTCCAAATCCTTTGTGATCTCCTGATTACCATGCAGAAATAGCGACGTCCTGCCCAGAAGACCCTCAAGCATTTTGTGCTCTGGAATTGTCTTCATTTTTAGGAAACTCGAATTAGAAAGAATTTCAGTTTGTTTTTCCATCTCATATAATTAAGGTTTACATTCCCTTCTATAGTCACTTTGATATCCTTTCCTTTTGTGATAACAGGCGCTTGTTACCTTTGTTCAACACCTGCATGCTATATCATTGTTCCAAAAATGAATAGGAGTTGTGGTAATTTGTACATTGATTGTACATGTGGTGTTGTCTTTGAAGTGAATATCTGTGCAGTGTTTGTCTCAAATGCAGCAGATCTTCTGCATCAAATAGGGAATTATATACAGGCACCTTTTCACGTTGTCTGGGTTAGTCTCTAGACCAGTCTGTTGCTGCGGCTAGTTTTACCACATATTCCAATTGACAGTGTTCAATGTTGTCAGACAAGAACCTGATTAGATGCTTCGTCACTCTTCTTTAGAATACATTTCCTCACATGAATCAGCTACCTACATCATCCTGTAACAAATAGATATTTCTTATATAGTGACTCCAAGGGTTTTAACCCTGTGTATCCACCTTTTGTGGCGTGTTTAGTACACGACTGCTAGGGATGACCGTAAAAAAAAAACTGTAAATATCATATAGATAATGACCCCCAAGAAATATTATATTAGTCTTAGATAACGACACCCGAACTTTGTTGGGGTCGCTATCTAGGAAAGATCCCAAAATATGCTATCGGCCCCTGAATCAAAGAGGCTGCTATCTGCACCACATAAGTTATTACATATTATGAAAAGCTAAGTAACCCCATGCCCAATGAAATGCCAATTTAAAATTTCCTAGAAAATAATTATTCAATCTCTAAACTCATAAGTGAAACTGGGTAAAACAAACACGTTACAACAGCAGGAGACGACGCTATCAAACACTGAGCCGAGGAAGTCTCCTCCAATCGTATGACGAAGGCACAAGGACAGTAAAAGGAAGCAGCGCGACACGGAAAGGTCAGTAACCTTTCCCGACCCACCCCTGTACCCGAGAGCGTAGGGAATGAGACGTGACGTCGCTGAACAGAAATTGACGGTCGCGAAATGTGCAAGATAACTGTCAGACTATAAATTGCGCCGCAGATGCAGTGTTACGTATCAGTGGCGTCACCGGCTTTTTCCTGATACAGGTGGTTACATTAATAATGATTAACATTAGATACATAATAATAGTAATGTGATTTTATGTAATAAAACTAAAATTTAAGTAGAAAAGATGACTCCCTAGCCACCCACCTGTGTGTGTGTGAGTGTGTGCGAACCCGGCGAAGAGGGACTCATTAGAAACGAAAATCTCTCTCTCTCTCTCTCTCTCTCTCTCTCATCTCTCTCTCTCTCTCTCTCTCTCTTAAATATAGAGGTGGAACAACAACAGCAAAAAGAAATAAGAAAAGTTCTTGAAAGAAAAGAAAAATTCAAGGACTATTGAGATATTTGTGAGTTTGGGTGTGTGTGTGTGTGTGTGTATTTGTGTATGTAATGTATGCGTGTGTGTGGGGGCGGGGTGGGGTGGGGGGGGGGGGGGTGGCTGGGCGTTCTTTAAAATAGCGATTTCAGTTTATAGACAAAATTGCGTGAAAAGACAAAAAAAAAAAAAAAAGCCAGCATTGTTTTGGGCCTTTCTGAGCTAAGCTGTGATTTATATACCTGGCAGACAGTCTAGTATGATTGTCGCAACCTGGCAGCCTAGGAAACATTTGCCATCCAGCTATGCTGAACTTAGGTAAAGTGAAGCAGAGACGCCCTAAGAATATCCATATACTTATGTAGCTTAAAGCACAGAAGAAGTCAGAGTTCCAGATCCTAGGTAAGAAAAGAAAGGGTGTGGACGCCGTAAAGCTAATTCAAGACTTCTATGTAACAACAGCGAAAATTAGAAATGGTTGAAGGTCTATTTTCATACCGACGGGAAAAAAATGGCCGGAAGTTCGAAAAACTTTATTGAGACTTTTCTGGAGTCAAATTTATGAACAAAAGTCAAACCGAGGTAATGGAACTTTTCTCCTTGACGACTTTGTAAAAGATAAATTAAGATCTGAGCCGTTTCCATTGTTTGGAGGAAGGAAGGATTTCCTTGGTTTCGAAAAACAATAAAACAAGGAAATTTTGTAACGACATTTCCTTATTTCTAAAGTTTACTTCGCCCGTGATCTTGCATTAGTTAGACAAACAGAGAAAAATTATTTCTTTGAGTTTCTCGGAAGGTCACGGTCAGCTCTTTTCACTGACAGAATTTTTTTCTGGATTAAACAAGCAGAAGGAATTCATTCACACTTCCTTTTACGACTGCTTTGTTACGAAGAATCCTTGCACTTTTTTGGGGGGAGCCGTCCAAAAGCCACAGATGTTTTATGAGCCCCATGTAAACTAATTGATAGCCGAGCTTATCTCATACCAGTCCGAGCAGCGTTTGTGATTTGTTTCTCTTGTAAACAAACTTTCGGGCAAGTGGTTTTATCAGATCGGAGGTGGATTCCTTTAAGTATAACAGGAAATGTTAGGTACACCTAGGTTTAGAATCGCTATTTTCTCTGTAATTTCGATTTCATTTTTTTTACTTTGTACAGAACCGTACCTTATGAGAAAATTCTTTCTGAAAAGATAAGAAAATCTCTAAAATACTGATAAAGAAGACAATAGAGCAGAAAACAACGAATTGTGAGCAGACTCATTGAAGCAACTTTCAGAGCCCAGACTTGCTATTTCTAATGACTCCGGTGGACACTTTAGACTCATATTTTCGGAGGTAAAGGCGCTGTGTCACTGAATGGCCGAAGGGCCCTTTGCAGGGACCAACACGATCATAATACAAGAAGAATTTTCCTGCATTTAATCAGATATTCTGCGGAGATGAAACGAAATATACTTCCACACTGAAGAAGACGAGAAGGTAGTACGGAATAAATGAAGAACAGGAAGATTGCAATGGAACAGAGTAAACAAAGTAGAGGATAAGGGAGAAAGTAAATATGAAAGGAGAACAAGACTATGAAGCTGGGGGTGGGGTGAAGAAGATGGGAATGAGATGAAAGGAAAAAAAAGTGTATATGAAAGAATCTGATCGACACAATCTGAAGATTAATCTACAAACTAATACATCGCTGGTTCATCGTAACAGCAGTGACATTAAGCAATGTTAAATAAAAATACAAAGAGACTGTTATAATAACAAAGAACTAGTGATGATAATGAAAATGCATTGGAGATGTAAAACTAATAAATATGTTGAAAACCAGACTAACATCAATTCCTTAAATACTGCTTAATCATTTTCTAATTTCCCAACAATTAAATTAGGGAGGAACAACAGCTCTGTTACCCCCTGGGCAGGGAGTAGCCATCCCCATGATACTCAGCAGATCTTACGATTTGTCAATTCATATACAACTTTAAATATCTTGAATATTGTAAAGGAGTTTGAATTTCGGTTGAAACTCTTCTAAAAAAAATAAATATTTCCATGTTTTCTCAATTTCGAGGATGGCGCTAATTATTCTTTTAATTGTACTTTTAAGCAAAGAATTTCTCTTATTTCTCATCGTTATTTGTTTAAATCACGTAATAATTACCTGCATATCATCTTCGATTCGGATAATGAAAGTTATACGTATTTTGATAAAACCTTTCTTTATTTTGATTCACGTGGAAATTTGTCAAATCTGCACATATTTTCTCAACCATAAATTTCCTCTTCCAAAACGACGATATCCTCCAAATCCTCCACCAAATCCTCTATGGAATCTGAATCAGTGCTTGAGAGGCGACAATGCTGAGACAGACAAGTTTCTCTCTTACGATTGTCAAATAAACAACTTTTTTTTTCACTTTTCTTTAATGTTCGGGGTTTGAAATATTTAGAGTATTGTTCATTTATCATAATAATTACGTATATACGGCGTCAATTATCTAAGTTGTTGTGACCCCATGGTACATTTTTGCATCAATCAACCAATCAATCAATCAATCAATTACGTATATGTATATATATATATATATATATATATATATATATATATATATATATATATATATATGTGTGATTCACATATACGCATTAAGCTACGAATGTCCTTTTATATCTAATTCTCTCTACCTCGTAATTAAAGTATTTTCATATATGTTGTAAACCGGAGGGGAATTATTCTTAGTTGATAAGAAATTCGTTGGCTCATGGGCGTCGACCACAGAACCCAGAGAACAGGAGGAACCGTGAGGCACTTTAAACCACAAGGCTATCACAAGAGGTGTAAGTCCACGCCGCCTCCCACCTACAGATACCTGTCGCGGTCAGGAATCAATTAAGAAAAAAATTCCCCTTCGGTCAACATATATGACGATATATTAATTCCGAGGTATTAGAGCGAATTAGATATTAAAGACATTTGTAGCTTGATGCATATATATATATATATATATATATATATATATATATATATATATATATATAGTATGTATGTATGTACGTATGTATATATATATATATATATATATATATATATATATATATATACATATATATATATATATATATATATATATATATATATATATATATATATATATATGTATATATGTATATGTGCATGTATGTATATATATATATATATATATATATATATATATATATATGTATATATATATATATATATATGTTATATATATATATATATATATATATATATATATATATATATATATATATATATATTGGCCATCATTTGACCCAACTTAGATAATAGGGTAGGTTTCGAACCAGTACCCCCTTCCCCTTACCTTTGTAACTAATGTGGTAGATAAACTGTACCTCATTTCATGTGGTCAAGACCATAGAAATGAATTATTGAAAATGTTTTTCAGTCACTACAGTAATACATGGATAAAAAGGACAGACAGAACATGAATATTTGGATAAATAGGACAGTCATCACAGTAGTTCCTGGATAAAATAGACAATAATCACAGTAGTCCCTGGCTAAAGAGATCAACAGCACAGTAATACCTGGTTAAAGGGATAGTCGCTGCAGTAATGCCTGGATAAACTGGACAGTCGTTGCAGTAATACCTGGATAACCACCACAGTAATACCTAGATAAAAGGAACATTCATCTCAGTAATACCTGGATAAAAGGGACAGTAATACCTGAATGAAAGGAACAGTAATACCTGGATACAAGAGACTGACAGTACAGTAGTACCTGAATAAAAGAGACAGACAGAACAGTAATACCTGGATATAAGGGAACCAGACAGTCAGGTCAATAACCTGGATGAAAAATTGGACAGTCACCACCAAGTAATACCGTGGATAAAAAGTGACAGTCATCCTCCAAGAACACCCCCTGGACAAAAGTGACAGTCATCTCAATATCACCTGGAATAAAAGTGACGGAAGTCATCTCAAAACACCCTGGACAAAAGTGACAAGTCATCTCAATATGCAACCTGGATAAAAGGAGTGGGGGGGGAAAAGTGAACCAGTCATCTCAATAACACCTGGATAAAAGTGACAAAAAGTCATCTCAAGTAACAACACCACCCACACTCTCACTACCACACCCAACGCCAACCTGGATAAAAGTGGGAAACCAAAGTCCATCTCAATAAGAATCCTTGGAATAAAAAGAAAACAGTCATTCGCAACAACTACCTTGGATAAAAGAAAAGAAACAGTCATTCCTCAACAATAATATCTAGATAAAAGGGGCAGTCATCACAGTAATACCTGCATAAAAGGGACAGTCATTACATTAATACCTGAATTTAAAGGACAGACAGTACAGTAATATCTGGATGAAAGGACAGTTACCACAGTAATACCCGGATAAAAGGGACAGTCATCACAGTAATACCTGGTTAAAGGTGTCAGATAGAACAATATTACCTGGATAAAAGGGACAGTCACCACAAGTCTACCTGGTTAAAGGTGTCAATAGAACATTACCTGGATAAAAGGGACAGTCACCACAGTATAAAACCTGGTTAAATGTCAGAATGCAATAATACCTGGATAAAAGGGACAGTCACCACAGTAACTTCTCGATAAATGTGAATCATCACAGTAATACCTGGATAAAAAACAGTCACCACCAGTAACTTCTCGATAAATGTGAATATTCGCAATAAATACCTGGATAAAAGGGACAGTCACAGTAACTTCTCGATAAATGTAAATCATCGCAATATCCCCTGGATAAAAGGGACAGTCACCAACAGTAACTTTCTCGAAAATATTATGTGAATCATCGCATAATACCTGGATAAAAGGACAGTCACACACAGTGGAATTTTATAATGAATACCTGGATATGGATGGTCTGGAATAAAAATGAGTCCACCACAGCTAATATCTGGATAGAAGGGACAGACAGAACAACAATACCTGGACAAAAAGGAGTCACCGCAGTAATACCTGTCAGTTCACCCACAACTCAGCATGGTGAACATTTGAATAAAAAAAAGTATATATATAAATATATATATATATATATATATATATATATATATATATATATATAATATATATATGTGTGTGTGTGTGTGTGTGTGTGTGTGTGTGTGTGTGTGTGTGTGTGTATGTATGTATGTAGTTTACCTACTATATATTAAAAGTATGGTTACCGAAAAATCTTTTCCTGTTATTAATTTAATAAATGGTTTTAGCTATTGTTGTGTACATCTCCATGATTTCGATTAGTTAGCTTAATTTATTTTGGTTATGAGTTAGGATCTGGAGCATGGAAAGGAACTTAAAATCACCTTTTTTTTTTTTTTTTTTTTTTGACACTGAAACATTTACAAGGAGATATGAAGGAAACAGGGAGACGGAAGGAGAAAGAGAAATTGAGGGTAGCAGATGCAATGTATATTGTACAACACCTACTCTAAGCAGTTCGTATGAAATATACATAAAAGATCTAGCAAGGTTTTTTGGCGAAGTTTAAATATTTTGGTCCAAGAGTGTCTTGGAGGTTGAACAACAACTCGGGTAATAAACTTGTATATTTGTTTTCTGTCGTGGGTTTGGCAATTTATGATTATGGCAATAGCAAACAAAAAATAATTTCATCGTAAAATTGGCTGATTTCAATAAAATGAGCATGGAAACATTGCTTCCAAGCTGTGCAAGATCCAATAAGTCTTATATCTTAAACGGATGAATGAATATATGCAGATTCTTCGCTCACGAGCATCCACATTCAAAAATGAATTCGGTGGAAGAAAACGAAAATTAAGTTTAACACCATATCGGTTCATCATCCATACCCCATGATGGATTGAAAAGGAGACAAGAGATAAGGAAATACGTAACGATGAACCTAATACTTACTTTTTCCCTTGCATTGATTTTTAGTGATGTTTTATGTAATGGATAACAAAAACAAGTGTTGGGTAATGGTGTCAGTTTCATCAGGATCATGATTCACGAAGAATCAACCAAGCTTTTTTACCGATTCCTTTTTCAAGCTTTTTGTACCCTTTCATAGTCAAGTTTCCTTTTCTCTCTAGAACATGATTCTTCTGCTGTTGAATACTCAGGAAGGGAACTAAAAATAACACGAACAAAAACACCAGAATAAAATGCTTGATGTGGAAACGCGTAAAACGTTGGCCGTCCAAAACTCTTCGTACAGAAAACCTGGGTTGTGATTTTGAGCCCAGGTGTGTTTGTTCCAGGCGGTCCTTTAACGTTATCTCCATGTTCGTGGGAAACTGGAAAGCGTCGACGGTCATTATACCGACGATGGTGAATCTGATAGTGAGTACAGAGCGCCCCTCATTGATCGCAGCGTAAGCCATATTAACGTTAATGATAATTTGAATTATGACTGAGGAGTTGGAAAATGGCCATCCCTTTTGGATCTCGTGTAGTGGTTTGGTTCTAAAAAGGACCAGTCTCCTAATTTCCGAAGGATGGTGCCATTATGCGCCTAACAGCAACTGACAAAATATTCTCCCTTCTATTTGGTGCCTATTTTACTTTCATCCATTGTACTAATGACCAAACGAATTATGCCGTCGTTAACTGAATAATTTGCGTCCTCTCGGTTGACTGGTATTTCTTATAGACATGACATACAAACGTCAATGGAGAGAATGTAAATTATTCAGTTAACGACAGCATGATTCGTGCTCACCCACCATTTCGGTAGTCCCGAGTTCGCTTCCCCGCTCTGCCAACGTGGAATCAAGGAATTTGTTTCTAGTGATTAAAAATTAATTTCTCGATATAAATTGTGGTTCGGATCCCATAATAAGCTTTAGGTCCCATTGCTAGGTAACTAATTGTTCCTAGCTACATAAAAATATCTAATCTTTCTGGCCAGCCCTAGAGGAGCTGTTAATCAGCTCAGTGGTCTTGTTAAACATAGATATACTTAACTTATAGACAAGACAGCTCAGATTTTTACAACTTTATTAACAGACAACTGAATTAGATAACAATAAAAGAAGGAGGCTGCAAACGACTGTAGTCTTTGAAGAACTTTCAAACTAACCCTCAATTTATATTGTAAAATGAGGTAACTTTATTGTTCAGTAAGGTAATAAAGACGGACTTGCTCAACTTACTGCAAGTTATCTTCTAAACAGCAGAAAGTCGAGGCAATTTTAATTGGTCCCATTTTTCCTTTCCTGTAGCGACTGCGTTCAGGCACATTTTACCTTCCTAAACAGGGTATATCTCTTACGAATTCACATCCGCTTTTTTCCAAGGCTTCAGTTAGAACCTGTCATAGTTGTAATAGAACCTTGACAAAGACCAGCGACATAATATAGGTCACCCTGAGGTAAAACTTCCCTTTTGTTATTACATCTGGTACTCCCTGACTTATATTTAATGTCTGAGAATAATTACTTGCAACCTGTGTCTTGGACATTCATGGGTCCCTATAACAGGTAAGGAAAATATAATTTATATATACTTCAATAATGGTTTCTTTATTAATTGCACATTTGTATTAAAATTCGCTATAATTTTGTATTCTGGCCCTAATCATAAAATCTGCCTCCACCAAAATTACTGAATCCGCCAAAGCCTCTTCCAAAACCTCCATGGAATCCGCCATAACCGAATCCAGGTTCAGCTTCGCGTTCAGGTTCAGCTACTGGGCTCCTCTTTCCACGGTAGCCTCCATATCCCAATCCGTGGTCACCAAATCCGCCAAATCCTCCAAAGCCTCTATGGAATCTTCCATGAACAAATCCAGGCTCAGCTACTGGACTGCCCTTTCCACGGTACCCACCATGTCCGCCAAATCCACCAAACCATCCAAATCCTCCAAGTCCACGGTGGAATCCTCCAAAGTGACCTGGATCGGCTTCAGCTTCTGGGTCAGCCACAGCCACAGCCATGGCTTCAGGCTCAGCTACTGGGCTCCTCTTTCCACGGTAGCCTCCATATCCGAATCCATGTCCACCGAAATGGCCACCAAAACCACCAAATCCTCCGAAGCCTCTGTGAAATCCGCTGTGGAATCTAGGATCAGCTTTGGTTTCCGGTTCAGCAACAGGATCAGCTGCTACTATCCCCAAAAGGACCACTGCTAAGGCGGCGATAATCGTCTGCACAATATTATTTCAAATGCTCCCATTATAATAATAACAGCAACAAATTTGATGCTACCGTAAAAATATTTATTGGCCCAATGTTCTTACTTTTAAACAGTTTCTATAAATCCATTTTCAAGAAGTTAAATACAATCACAGATGAAAATCTTCATACTAAAAAATGTAACTAAGTCAGAAATATACTCCAAGACTTATCATTATAGTATAAGTTCAGATCTCTATTCATTAGTTTCAAATAACAATCAGACAACAATTAGGGAAGCATAGTAATGGTAATTAGGGATGAGGTCACAAATCGTCCATAAATCTTTACTTTATGGTAAAACTAACTCAAGTACTTTTTTTAAAAAAATACAAGAAATTTCATGCTATGAAGCCTAACTTAACAACTTAGGAATAAATTTTAACATTCCTTTTCCTCTATTATTTTCCTTACATTTAATCTTCATCGAAAAAAAAAAAAAATCAATATGACCATTGTGAGCTTTTTCTTTCATCTTTATGAATAGAAATGAGGTGTTCTCTCTCTCTCTCTCTCTCTCTCTCTCTCTCTCTCTCTCTCTCTCTCACCTTGGACATCATCGTGCAGTACTTGAGAGGCGACTGTGCTGAGACGGACTCAGGGATCCCTTATATACTGACTGACGAAAGTCCAGTGCCCTTCAGACGACCTTTCCCTATTTTCCCGCGTTAGTGTCCTTTGAAAACTGATTGCAACATGTACAATGTATATGTTGATGGTGATGAGAATTGTGACTTAGGAATAGGGTATATGTCAATACTTCGGGATCTCCTTTGTTCCTGTTTTGATTCTAGAAAGGGTCAGTCACTTCTTCCTGAAGGAATGTGCTGTTACGTATCCAACAGTCGCTGACAGGTACATGGGCTATAGGATGTAAAATTTCCCGTTTAGTGACTTTTTGATCTTGATTCACTTTACGCATGATCACATAAACACTGCTTATGTTGAGTAAATTAATATACTTTCTTTTGATTTCCTACTATTTTCATAAAGTACGTATCGAGCGAGGTAGATAATTTGCTGCTGAATTTGTCCATGATCAGGGTTCTATCAAAATTATAGCAGCATATCCCTTTAATTCAACATTTATTTCCGAAAGGAAACATGTAAATGTTCCTTCCTATTCAATTAATCTCTTACCTTTCGGGACTCCATTCAAACACGATACTCCAGACCAGTGGTACTTTCCAGCGTGGGGCAGGGCTAATTTGATTTGCATGGGGGCCATCAGTATTTTAGGGGAGATTAGGTGGAGCATGAACAAAACCTTTCATGCTTTGTAATATTCCCTCGGCAATGATCATATACTACTCCAACATAAATTTGTAGATTAACATGTCAAGGTGTCAAGTTACCTTGGTTAGTGCACTCAGGGGTAAACCTTTCCTTTAGTTGTTTCATCTAGTACTTCTTGACTTACTTTTAACATATGGGAATAGTTATTTCCAACTTGTTCAGATAACTCTTTGTCAAAAATCTATAATCCCTATAATATGTATGGTTAATAAATATAAAAAAATTTCTTATAGTAGTTTTCTTTATTTAGATTCGTATTAAAATTCTAAGTAGTTTTGCACTCGGGTCTTAACCATAGTATCTACCTCCCCCAAAATGACCGAATCCGCCTAATCCTCCAAATCCTCCAAATCCTCGATGGAATCCACCGTGAACGAATCCAGGCTCAGCTACTGGGCTCCTCTTTCCACGATAACCTCCATATCCGAATCCATGTCCGCCAAAGCCACCAAAT